>NW_027370372.1:0-36376 GCF_046119375.1 Phyllobates terribilis | reverse complement strand
CAAGGACCCATCACAAGATATATGACAAAGAAACTAGAAGACATGGTCAATGAGGCCACTTTGATCTTGAAGGTAACACATGAGATGACCCCCCTTTGCCTCCCGTCTTCTAGTATGCTATAGAGAAGACAATCTCCTACAACTTATATTAAGACACCTCCTCCATTCAAGGCCTTCATCATGGCTTCAAGTCACATGTTGTGAAGCTACCCGGATAAGATCAAGTTATGAAGGCTACTTTGGGTTTGATTTAAACACACCAAATGGAACCCATTGCTTCCACCCTTCTAGTCGTGGAAGAGGTGCATATCCCCAACAAATCCAATGAAGACATCAAGGCCATCCAAGATCAATATCAAGGCTGCACATGTCACTTTTGTGAAACTATCACACTTTTACACCTTACCCGGCTAGGTTGTAAAAGTGTGCAATTCTACCCATTTTCCCTAACTCTTTTATGGAACTTTCCTAAGGGTATTTTGGACCTATTTCGTCAAGCTTTCAGCTGGTTGAAGGCCTTGGTCATTGGAGGTATAAAAGCCAAAAATGACCTAACCAAAAAGGCCTTTGATTGAATTGATGTTGTAGAGAGTAAAACTCCTCCTAGTTTCTCAAGGGCCACCTTTGTTAGTTTGAGCAGAGCTACCAAACTGCTTACCTTGCCTATTTAATCTTGTTTATGTAATTGATTGTGTAAACTTGTTGAATGGGAAACTCTTGGTATTCATGGTAGTATATCTCCATGTTGTGTTAAGTTATAGCTTGCTTAGTTCTTTCTCTTCTTGTATTGTGTTGAGGTTAAGTCCAAGGTACCTTACCTATATAGAGAAGTTCTCTTCAATAACATATCCATTTCTTCCTTCAAAACTCTTTCTTTCTTCGTGTTCTTGCTTGCTTTCAAGTTTGAACAACACTTAGAACACTTGTTCTTAGTGTGTTGTTGGTTGAATCCTCTAGGTCCGAGCTTGTGGGAGATAAATCCCACATCAGACTCTTGCTTGCCACTCTACTTGTATAGGTGTTAGTGAGGTATAAATATTACTTTGATGCGGCTAAACAACGGCTAGTCAAATTTGGCGCCGTTGTCGGGGAGTCTAATTTATTTTCTTGTGTTTTGTTTTAATTTACTCTGGTGTCGGTCGTTGCACAGACATCAACCGTGTGATTTATTTGTTTAGCTTCCAGGAGATATGGAGGGAGCACAGGATCCGCTCACTGAATGGAGGAAGCTGTTTATAGAACTGCATGAAGTCAGGGAGAGGATAACGTAGCCTCCACATAATGGAGTCACTAACCACGTGGATGCACAGATTGAGAGAATGACGCAGTCACTATATGCCGTGTTACCCAAACTTGAGAGTTTAAGTGGCGAGATTTCAAGAGATGTGGCAACGGTATATAATGTGGTAAGTGCAGCACTGGTTGAATTTAAGAGATTGTTGGCTAAGGTTCAACAGGGTGAAGCTGGCCTAGCTAATGCTTTTTAGAGATACACGAACCCACGCCCTCGGTACAATCAACATCAGTATGACTACTGCTCGAGGTTTAGAGATTATCCCCTATTTGAGCAACAACAGAAGTGGAGGCCTCATAGTCCATAACCTAGCATCGAGCCCTCTACTCGAACTTTGAGGATTTCAAGGAATAACCAGAATGTCGAAACAAGCATCCAAGAAATGGCCAAGCATACGATGTAAGGAAGCCCCAGACGAGTGGAAGAGAAAATGGGGAATTTGAAGCAAGTAATGTCTACATTGGATAAGAATCATGCCGATACACTGCAGCCTCATAACATAGTCAACCCAAGCATAGTCAGTGTCAATAATATGACAATAAGTAGTAACCCAAGCTCAAAGGATATGCAAGCTGATGAAGAGGATGTTGAGGCTAAAGTACCGAAAATACGTGCACCCACATCCCGAGGAGCGCGAACACAAGCCGGCCATCGCAGAATGCGACCGTGCAATGCCCCATGCAGCCTCGCGTGACCGCACCACGAAGTTGCGCGACCGCTCCTTGACGGTGATGGTTTCGGAAATTCCTGAGTGACCGCGCTCACCTACGCGCACCCGCACCGACCCCCCTGATCCCACCCATGACCGCGCCCCATACCGTACCTGTGCAGCCGCGTCCTCTTGCATGTGATATGAGCACTCGTACACCAGATCCACGTACCCGATCCCGCTTCACAACCTTTGTCCGCAAAGGCCTCTCTTAGCTGTTGGACTTAAACGAGTATGATCTGGGACCACCATTAGCAAATGAGGGAGAGACACTCGACCCGGGAGATGATCTTGAGCCGGACCAAGAGCCGCATGGCCACTTTAACACCACACCACTTGGGAAGGAGGATGTATAGATAAGATGGACTTCAAGAGGCCAAGTTCTGGGTAGTAAGAGAGCAAGAAGTCGGGGCCTATGATTTTAACCAAAGGCCCTGAAGGGAGGCAACCTATCTAAGAGGTATTTTCTTACTTCTATTTATTTTGCCTTTGTTCTTTATTTCACAATGAGGACATTGCGTAGTTTAAGTGTGGGGGTGGGTAATTATCTCAACTATCCTAAGTAGTTTGAATTTTTAGCATTTTTTACTTTTAGAGTTGGTATTCACAATTTCCCCCCTATTTTGATGTTGTGTGAACTTCTATAATGGTGAACAAATTTTGAATCTTTTTACTATGTTTTAAATGTTAATATTTCAAGTATCTATGATGAGGATATGTTTGATCAAGTAGAGGACTCTGACTTGAGCATGTGGATTGTGATTTGGATGCATTAGGACCGATACTAAGATTGCATATTCCCCATCTCTTCTCTAGTTTGTCAATATGTCATAATAATTTGCTAATGTCCTTTATAATTACAAAAATAAAAGAAAATGAAATTAAAAAAGGTAGTGAACTCCTAGTGAAATAAGCCACAAGAGCAGTGATAGGCGCAATTGATAGCATGCATTTTAGTCTAGTTTAGGTCATGTTTATTTCGTCTTAGTGGGGTCGTTTTGCGTCTTTCTAGTCTTGTTTTATTCTATTTTCATAGGTTTTTGTAGAGTCGGTGTATACTCTTGCGTTTGATGATTTCAGGTGTTTGGAAACGTTTTCTTTGGAGATCATGAGCATCCATGGAATGGTGTTCGAGTCAAAGAATTAGCAAGGCGGGAACCTAACAACGAAGGGGTCAAGGAAGAATGGGCACGACCCGTGACGAGATGCATTTGATGGGAGGCAGCGGAGGGATACTCGAGCTTATACTCGGCCGAGTATCAGCCCGAGTGAGCAAGGGGGTGCCACCACACAGAGGGATACTTGGCCTGTGACTCGGCCGAGTATCGGCATGCCTTCTCCGAGTTTTGGTGTTTTCCTTGGAACTCTTGGGCTTCTTGAGGGTTACTTTAGTTTTACCTTTTGAGAGTTATAAATAGGGATTTTAGAACATGTTTTAGGGACCTCTCTACATATCTCTCTCTCGCTACTTCTCTTTTGCCACCTCGAAAAGCATTGTTTGTATTTGGAAGATTGTTGAAGATTTCTCAAGGATTGGAGTGTTCTACTCTATATTGAATCAAGTATTTCTTTTATTCTCATCTAGATCTATGAATTTCTCTATTCTTATGATGTTTTTGATTGTTTCTTCCATTATGCATAGCTAAATCCATATTTCTAGAATTGGGTGATCCCAATAATGAATTGGTAGATTTTCTCCTTGTGGTTGTCTTTGATAGCATAGTTTCTTGTTTGATTTGTTTCTAGGGCTCTTATTGATATTGAGATAGTCTTTTAGAATTGTATTAGGTTGAGTCTGAAAGGAGATGCCTATAGATTTCAATTAGACATGGCATGAGTCTGAAAGGAGATTGTTTATGTTGGAAATATCTAGAATTGAACCCGAATAGACTTGTATGTTCTTGTGGAGATATAAGTAATCATAGAAACCTAGGTTAGGTTGGACTTATCTGGGCACGAAAGTGGATGTTAACCCGGTATAGTTCTAGTTTCTAAGTGCATATTAGTCTAAGCTTGATTAACTTTGCACGTTAGTGGTTGTTAATTAGAGTTTAGATATGTCTATTATTGTCTGAAAGGAATTAGTAGATATATTTGATTGCTTACCGTCAAACAAGTCCATGCTATTCTTTGATAAACTCATCTTGTAATCTACCAAGGAGTTGTTGTGGTGATCCTTAATCCTAGATATTTCTCATTCACATATCTTTCCAATGTTGTGTTTTCTCATTTCCGTAGCATAATCATCATATTATCTTATTAATACTTAGCTTACCAATTCAGTTACAAAAGATACTACTTTCTCCTCGTGGGAACGACACTTGAAAAGCTACAATTTATCGCATTCGATTGTGGGTAGGTTTTTCCCTATCAAGTTTTTGGCGTTGTTGTCGGGGACATTAGCTAGTATCGTTTGTATCCTACAACTGGTTCGACTAAGTCTTTTGTGTTATTTGATCCTTTTCCTCTTGTCTTTGATATCAGGTTTGTTACCTTCTCATGAGACAAGTTCTAAGCACTAATAATCTCAATGACATTGATCCTGAACCTGAGCGCGCTTTTCACTTGAGAAGGAGACAACAATGTGGTCTTATTCAACAAGAGATGGTTGGGGATGGCAATCAAGATCAGCCGATTAACGTCCTGGATCAGCCACGTATGACCTTAGGTGACTACGTGACGCCCAATCACCAAGGGAAAGTTTCAGGTGTGGTTCTAACCCCATTGCAGGCTTGTAACTTCAAAATCAAACCCTTTTGGATCAATATGGTTCAACAAAATCAGTTTGGGGGTTTGCCATCTGAGAATTCACACCTACATTTGGCCACTTTCACTGAGGTTATGGATACGGTAAAGATCCATAAAGTGAGTCAAGATGCATTGTTCTTGCGCACATTTCTCGTTCTCTCTACGAGATAGAGCAAAGGCCTGGTATAAGGCCATACCTCTTGGCTTTGTTACCACTCGGGAGGAGTTAGCCAATGCATTTCTCACCAAATATTTTCCTCCTAAAAAAGACAGCCGAGATGAGAAATCAGATTCTAGCCTTCCAGATGAAAGATGTTAAGTCTCTTTATGAAGGTTGGGAAAGGTTCAAGGAGTTGTTGATGTTTGTGCCTTCGTTACGGGCAAGAGAAGTGGACTTTGCTACATTTCTTCTATAATGCAGTTGACAGTTCTACCAGAACTTATTACTGATGCTTCAGCTGGAGGTAGAATCATGTAGATGGATTCCGAGGAAGCATGGGATTTGGTCGAGGAAACCGCTCAACACTCTCATTATTATAGTGATGCTCAGTCACTTCCTAAAAAGGCGGCCGAGATGTATGAGCTGAATGTTGAGACGCACCAACAAGCTGAAATAGATGCTTTGCAACAAGTGATCAAGAGGCTGAATTTGGCGGTTCAAAAATCCAAAGAGAATGGGAAACGGTTCATCCTCTCGAGATACGTCTAAAGTGGTTTGTCAATTTTGTGGAGAGAGTGACCCATACTATTTCATCATGTCAACAATTCGGTGCTCAAGGTGAAACACAAGGGGGGGGATACATGAACAACTTCAATCGGGGTCCTAGGAATGATACATATTCCAATTCCTATAACTCCGGTTGGAGGAATCAAACCAAGCTTGGGGAAATCAAGTTGCTCCTAGACAACCCCTGGTTTCCAAACAATACCCCCTCCACAACAACATCAAGAGTGTTCTCAACCATATGATGAGTCTATGCTTCAACTGATTATGAAGGAGCTACAGAATATAAACAAGAAACTGGATAGTCATGATAGCTTGCATGCTCAATATAACAAGAATTCTCTTAGGCCACATGGTCAACTCCCAAGCCAAACTGATGCCAATCCAAAAGGGCAAATCAATGTTGTGTCCTTGAGGAGTGGAAGGCCACTTGAAGATTCTAAAGTGGTACATCTTAAGAAGAAAGGTGTTTCTATTGATGATCCCGAGGAAGCTAAGATTCAAGAGAAAGAGGGAGAAGGACGAGCCTAAGTATGTGCCACCACCACCTTACAACCCTCATCTTCCTTTCCCACAAAGGAGAGCCCAAGCTCAGATAGATCACCAATTTGGCAAATTTGTGGAGGTGTTGAAGAAACTTTGCATCAACATTCCCTTCACCGAAGCTCTCAATAATATTCCAACTTATGTGAAGTTCTTGAAGGAGATCCTATCCAACAAGAGAAGCCTTGATGATTATCACACCGTAGCTTTGAATCAAGAGTGTAGCGCTCTCATCCAAAACAAGTTTCCACCTAAGCTTGAAGATCCGGGTAACTTTAGTGTTTCTATGATGATAGGGAAGAGTAGGTACAATGCTTTGTGCGATTTGGGTGCTAGTGTGAGCATCATTCCTCTTTCCATATGTAAGGAGCTTGATCTCGGAAAGCCTACACCGGTGAGGATGACTCTGCTTATGGCCGATAGATCTACAACACGCCTGGTTGGTATTTTGGAGGACATTCCTATCCAGATCGGAAAGTTCTACATCTTGATTGATTTCATTGTCTTAGATATTCCCGCTGATTCTCATATTCCGATGATAGAGGGACGACCCTTCCTAGCTATCGCGGGTGCTCTAATTGATATGAAGCAGGGTGTTCTCTTATTCAATATTGGGGAAGAGAAAATTGAATTTAACCTTCCTAAGGTTGTGAAGCAGCCAGCTTTTGAGGATGATGTTTCTAGATTGGATATGGTTGACAAAGCAACCCAAGAATCCTTGATGGTAATTTTGATTGATGATCCGTTGGAGTATTGCTTGACTGAGAGTGTGACCGAAGCTGACAATCTAGAGCTACTTGTTGATGTGCTCTTAGAATTGGAATCTGGTAATGAGGTGTCTGAGAACGTTATTGAGACCCTATCTAGTGAAGACGTCTCCCCCATGGAGGAGACTCAAGAAGCACAAAAAGTGGAGTTGAAGACACTTCCATCCAATATGAGGTTGAAGGAGGCCTTGATTTCTACTTCTATAATGCAACCTCGACAAGTAATTCCCTGCTAGGAAGTCGACCGCCTTGAAGAGAGCTATAGTGAATGTTGAACAAGCGGATGAGGAAATGCTCTACGACTATTGTGAGTGTTTCATGAGGTTCTGTGCAAGTTGCCCGTTCCACAGGTTCGATGAGAAGGAACTAGTAATCCACCTTTACAAACCTCCAGGCTATGGGCCTCCTAAGCCATCTACCGAGGATATGTTGAATTACTTGACCGCACACTTCACCACTCACGTCTAAAAGATGGAGTCTAGCATCAAGAGCATTGAGAAGCAACTTGGTCAACTAGCCGACGTGATTTCTCAACAAAATCAACAAAACTCCAAGAATTTGCCATCTCAAACGATGGTTAATCTGAGAGAGAATGTGAGTATTGTTCACTTGAGAAGTGGTAATGTGTGTGGAGACACTCCCCGAGATGAAGAGGGAGAAGAAGAGGAGGATTCTGCTGAATGTTAACTGCAGTCGCGGTCGTGCTTCGGTCTCTATAGAAGGTCTAGAAGTTCATGACCAACCGTGGTCACAGTCAGCCGACCGCGGTCGCGGTTTGCTCTCTGAGGCTGACAATGAAGAGAAAGTGAATTATGAAGAGGATTATTACGAGGATCGAGGGGACTACCTTCGACAAAGAAAACTATGTGAGACAAATTTTCCTCCTCTTTATGTTGAAAAGCCCCCCGCACCTTTTTTCGGAGGCACTCAAACACTAGTACATAAATGACTTTAGGTAACATGTCATGGTAACAATTTTTCAATTAACAAAAACTGATTATATAAGTAACATTTTTGTAACATATTTAAAAATTATAACACTTAAGGTAACACTTTTAATATAAGTAACATTTTAAAGTAACACTTTTCAATACATAACATTTTAAGTAACAATAGATTATAATGTTACGTACTATTATAAATTAATATGGTACATAAAATAACACTATGAGATTTCTGCCAAAATTTCCACACTTAATATTTTTACACTTCAAATATTTTTAAACTAAACCTTGTTGAAAGCCAGTTTTTTTAAGTCGTATGTCTCGTTCAATATCGTGACATATGTATTGTATATGTCTTATATAAAATATAAGTCACTTGCATTTAAATTATTTTTAAAAAGTTCACTACACTAGTATCTTGTATGAACTTAAAATATCTTATCTTAATTTTAAGTAAGTCCAAATAAACCAAAAAATAAACTTCATATTATAAGTTACATGACTTTTCTAGCTTTTTATTAATAAAACTTATATAGCATGATCAAGTAATTACACCTGATGCCATTGAAGAATATCCTTCATTCTTCGTTCATCAGTTGGTTCTTTCATGATTCATTCATCAGTTCTCCCAGTTGAAGCTCACTTCTCCTCACCATCTTCGAACTTCCATATGCTTGCTCAAGGTTCGTACCTTCTCTGATTTGGATTTTCTTCCTTTCTTTTCATCTTCACCGCCTTCTCATCTTTGTTCTTCCTCACCATCTTCGAATTTTCATCAACTACATAGGGTAGCTTCGCTCTCTTTATTCGTTCTTCTGTGAGGAAGCTTCGTTCGTTCTTTCGAGCAAGGTAAGCTCTTTGTTCCTTACACTGGTCTTTGTTCTATCTTCTCTTTGTTCATTTTTCATTTGTTTCTACTCGACTAGAAAGCCCTAAGTAGTACCAAATTGAAGAAGGGAATGAAGAAAACCCTAATTCGTACTCAATTCATATTTAATTGGAGAACCTTGTTCACAATTCGTGGCTGATATGGGTTTAATCTAATCGATTTAGGTCTGAATAGAAGAAACCTAACTAGATTCATAGTTCTAATTAGATTTATCTTCGTTCTAACCCTAATTCTTATAGTTTTTAACTTGTATAGTACTAATTACTTCGAGCACCTAACTCAATCTTTTCAACAAAAGTTGTGCATCTAGTTTCAGTGATCGAAAATTCAACATCTTAGTTTACAAATCCAGTCACTGGTTTCACAACAATGAAGGCCTTATGGACTTTGGGTTTTAGACTACAAACTCACCAGCATAAACATGAAATTCTATATCTAGAAGTTGATGGTGAAAATCTCTCTAAATGGAAGGAAGGTGCTGAAAAACCCACCTTTTATTGTCGTTTGTAGGCTAACTAGTGAGGAGAGAAATATACTTGTCATCTTCCATGGCTGGATTCTCCAAACACCCACCATTTATTGTAGCTCTCTCAGAAATGCAATACAGAATAGTAGTAGTGGTCAGCGCTACTTCACTTCTTCTTCTTCCTCCTCTACAGGCACCGCCAGTACATCTGCTCTAAAGATTCTTCAATTGTTAAAAAAGTAGTTTTCTATTACTCTTCATTTCTATGATTTTTATTTAGTCTTTGAATCCCATTTAATTCAATTACTATTTTAGAGGGAAATAGAATACGATTCACCATCTTTACTGATTTGTGTATTAAACTTGATCGATTGACTAATCTCTTATACAATTAAGTAAGAAAGCAACACGCTAGAAATTAAACAAGATTCTTGAAATTAAAGAGCTAGAAGATGAAATGTCAAAGGGCTGGAGCTTATTAAGATCTTTCAAGTCCTGGCATGACCCTTCTCGTGGACAAGTTTCTGGTGGAATGATTAAGTATGCATTAACCTTTGACGTAATCGTTTCAAATTGAATCTGGTTGACTTATTATGGGTTGTTGTCATATAGGGAACTGCTCATGTTGTTTCGTAGATCTACTGGCCACAAGCCAAAACTTATTATATTTTACAAGCAAGTTACATATTTTTTCTTTAAACAGATTATTAATGAGATGAATGACACTTTTCTATGACCTCTGCAGGGACGGAGTCAGTGAGGGACAGTTTTATCAAGTTTGGTTGTTTAAGCTAGATGTTATTAGGAAGGTATTGTGATGTTTTATGGATATTGTTAGTATTGTACAATTGTTTATTACTTGCTCCTTAATCTTCTTTTTGTCCTCTGTGGTTTAGGCATGCGCGTCTGTGGAATCAAATTATCAGCCTATTGTGACCTTTGTTGTAGTTCAAAAGCGTTATCACACTAGATTGTTTCCTAATAATCACAATAATTGCAATGCAGCAGATAGAAGTGGAAATATTTTTCCAGGTCTGAGATTTTATTTATCATGAGCATTTTATGGTTATTTACTTTGATTTGTTTATTTCAGGCACTGTTGTGGATTCCAAGATTTGCCATCCGACAGAGTTCGACTTCTACTTGTGTAGCCATGCTGGAATTCAAGTATTATAAATTCTCTTTTGAAATGACCATAAAAATAATACATTACATGTCTCTTATAAATTATCTTATGTTTCACAAATCAGGGAACAAGCAGGCCTGGTAGACCTCAGAGACATGAGAGAACCAGACTTTTCCAGTCTCATGAGAATGTTAGTTTAATTGAATCATATATTTCTTTAATCTACATTTTTGAAATTTGATTCTTATGTCATAGTATCTTAATGGTTCAGATTATCTAGATTGGTATTAAACTCGCTAATGAGAATGTTAGTTTGCTAACTTTCACTTCATAGTAGATTAGTATCCCTTTCCTCCTCCTTGAGATGGTATATTTTCATTCAGTTGTATTGCATGCATATTTTTCCTTGTAATATGTCTCAATAAATTTGTTTTTGTGAACTAACCTTTATGTCTTTACTAATGGGAACTGTTAGGGGTGAGCATGGGTCAAAAACCGAACCAATCCAATAAAACCGAACCGATCCGAAAACCGAAACATTAAAAAAGTCAAACCGAAAGCCGATCCAAAGCATATTGGGTCGGTTCGGATCGGTCCTCCTCTGGATCGGTTCGGTTTGGGTAAAAAACGAAACAGTCCAATATGTGTAACACTCTTAGTGTTACACATATTGGACAATTATCGTAATGAAATTTATTAAATGATTTAACTTTGTCATTATCGTAATAAACTTTTATAAACGGTGTCTCAAAAATCAAAATAACATATTACTACTTAATGGTCATATATCAATATCAAGTTTAAATTTCAAAGTTCATATCCAAATACAAAATAACATATTCCAAACAAAACACATAAATGTTCAAAACAATATCAATATTTTGCTAAATAATAACAATCTTCTCTCTCTTTGCAACTCCAATGAAATGAGGTTTCCTTGTCAATTGTAAGAATCCAAGAGTTCATTGCACCATGTTTATAAAATTTAAGTAAAATAAATAAAAATAGTTACACACTTACACATTAACAAACAAAGTAGTTGATTTGAAAATCAAAAGTAAATCAAGAAGATAAGATAGAACCTCTAGTTTGTTGATAAATATTGTAGACCAACCACTCATACTCGTCTAGCAAAGTAATGGAATGCTTTTCTCAAAATCCGTGAAATACAAAGATAAAGGTACTTATTAATTAGCGTCAAAAATGTTAAAAATACAGTCAAGAATGAGTAAGTAAATGATATAAAGATAGGTTACCTTCTTCCATTTGCATTATAATATGTGTAACACTAAGAGTGTTACACATATTATAAGGAATAGTATTTAAGCTCAAATTACTACATAAGTACGTGTATTCATAAACCTAGTATATTGTGCCCAAATTTCAAGACTTTATTGTAATTCATAGTATTTCATTTATTTTTAGTTTCGGTTTTACCCGACCCGATATGAAAAAATCCTAACCGATCCAAAAACTGATTTCCTAGCATTCCCTAAACCGATACCCGAACCGAAATAATTGGTTTCGGTTTGGACCGGTTTGGTTTGGTTTGGTTTGGGTAAAAAAATCGGTTTATCCGGTCCGTGCTCAGCCCTAGGAATTGTGCATTTTACAGGTTGAGAGAGTAGCTAGTATGCTCAATTACTTTGTACTGCAACTGGTACGCCCTCGGAGAATGTCTCGTAGCCTTAAAGATCCTGAAAAATATGAGGTTTATCCTAAACAATTTCTTAAGCAGGTTTGTAATTTTATGTTCTTTGTGATGTTGGTGTTTGGAATAAAATCTAGAAGCTTAAAAGTACTTTTTATGATCTAGTTTCTCATTTATGTTTTGATGAAAAAGAAAATTAAAACCCCCCATATGGAGGCCACTATGAATCGATGTTTTTCATGCCTGTTTTATTTTTGGTTGTAATTTTACTGTCGGATTTACTTGCAATCGATCTGATTCAATATAAATCTAAACTATATGTTGATTTGCCAACATATATGTTCATTCGCTGATATGTTTCATGTCCATTTTGAATTTCAAACTATTTATGTTCATTTGTTGATCTGTTTCATGTCCATTTTGTATTTCAAACTATATATGTTCATTTGCTTATCTAGAATCTCAAACTATGTGTTTTTCATGCCTTATTTGTGATGAAACATTCCAACAGACTTATTTAATGTCCATTTTGGATTCTTGTTATATCTATCATATACCCTTCCCCAGAGTATAGTATAACTAATCTGTTTCTCATCCAGATTGTCAACATATATGTTCATTTGCTGCTGGTTTTGATAAAAATGCAGAGACTATTCATGGTTTACTTGGAATGGGTTTTGGATTCTATATGTAGACATAAGGTCCCTGTAATATCTTTCTTTAACTAATATATCCATCTATTTGCAGAAGTTGATGGTGAAAAATCATTGCAAGTCATGCTAAACTTGAAATTCGAGATTAATTAAAATGAGAAATTTATCTAGAATAACACTTGATTTGGATTGCAAGTTCAACAATTCAGGTAAGCATTGAGTGTCCTGCTAATTTTGAAGGTTTGTTTTGTTGTCTTGATAATTTTAAATGTTCAGCACTTATTTTTCTTATCACTATCTGGTTTTTTTCCTGTCTTGCAAATTTAAAAGGTTATGATATGCAACTAGTTATCATGAATTGTTGTTCCATTAACCATCTAGAACGTCACTTGATTTGGATTGTAGATTCATCGAATTGGTTTAAAGAAGCAAATATAATGAGAAAATTATCATTTGAAGATGCTTTATCAATTGAATTGGGAAATATCTTTAATCGACTAAAATAATATATCTTTGATTTGCCAAAGATATTCCCAAAACAAATATGTACACAATCTTTGATTTTATTATTATTTTTGGGTAATATCTTATATCTCCCAAAGAAAGATATACATACTATTTTCTGTATAAAAAGTATACTGCTATATTATTTTTTTATCTTTTGTCGTCCTTTGTTTTGCTCTGCATCATCTTTGTTCCTCTTTTGTTTGCTTATTTTCACACGTATGTCATCTCTTTATTCTCATCTCTTCTTAATTATACATGATATCTCTTGATTCTCTTCTCTTCTTACATGCTATTGATTTCAGATTTTGTAAAACTATATTCTTACTACTATGGATTCTATATGCTATTGATTTATGATGTATGCAAAGCTATATATATGTTATATTCTCTAATTGAATTCTATAAAGCAATATTCTTACATGCAATTGATTTATAATTGATTTATTATAGAGTTAATATCTTGATTAAATTTATGTATATCTCTTGTAGATGGTTTGAAACGATCATTTTAGTTATGTTGTCTTTGTAGATGACATTTTTTGGGTGGACATAGGAATCCACCAATACTCTCCTTAAGGGTGTTGCAGAAAACATGGAAGAAAGTGGGACAAGCCTAGCTATCTACTAGATCAACATTGGGAGCGTCTGAAATTGATTATGGGTCAACAGGTTCGTGGAGAGAAACTAGAGTTGAGGCCAGCTACTGCCAGATCATCAAGATTCTACGGTTCCGTCACTTTCTGTGGACTTTGGAGTCTCTAAAAAAGTCTTGGATGCTTTGGCAGTACATTGAAAGGAAGAGTTTGTACAGGGGTGTTAATTAGATTAATTTAGAGGATATTTCTAGTATTTATAATTTTTTAAGATAATTTAAGACATTAGACATCAAAAACATATTATAATTTGAGTCACTAATATTAGCTTCAGACAAAACTTATTTCACGTACTAGCTTATATCAATATAATTACATGTTTATTCTTTAGTTATATATTACTATATGACAATAATAATAATAATAATAATAATAATAATAATAATAATAATAATAATAATAATAATAATTACAATTACAATAACAAAATATGGTGCTTTCTAAAAAGAAACAATGTTACCTAATACTTAACTTGGTGTTACAATGATTCATGAAAAGTGATACATAATATCTAACAAAGTATTACTATATATCCAAAAAACATGGTTAAAATGTTACTAAAGATAAGAAAGTGTTACCTAAGGAATTATTGATAACACTTCTAAAATGATACTTACAATATTACAAAGTGTTACTTAAAAGGGTGTATAGGAACACTTTTTAAAGTGATACTATATGTCACCAAAAGTGTTACGTAAGATCTTAGGTGACATGGGCAGATGTATCACCTAAAAAAGTGTTACCTTTACCTTAAGTAACACTTTAACCACTTTATATAACACTTTATGGGTGTTACTTAAATTCACTTATGTACTAGTGAAAGATACTCGAAGGCCAGTAGATGACAAGGAGATCTTCGAGACGTTTAGCATGTGTGAAGTCAATATTCCCTTGCTCAAGCTCATCAAAAGCGTACCTCGATACGCGAAGTTCTTGAAAGAATTATGCACTATCAAGTGGAAGCAAAAGTTTAAGGGGAAGCAAAAGGTGCAAGTGAGTAAAGGAGTCTCCGTGATGTTCTAACAAAAGGTGGTCAAGAAGTGTAGTGACCCGGGTATGGTAAGCATTCCTTGTACCATTGGTGACACTAAAATTGATAGTGTCATGCTAGATCTAGGTGTTTCTATTAATGTCTTGCCTTATTCTTTGTATAAGTTGCTTGTCCTAGGACCTTTGAAAGAAACGGGGATTGTGATTCAATTGGCCGATAGATCATCAGTTTACCCCAAAGGGATAGTTGAAGATGTATTGGTTATGGTTGATAACCTCATCTTCCCGCAAATTTTTTTGTCTAGGACATGGAACATGAGGCTAAGGATTCACTTATCCTACTCGGGAGTCCCTTCATGAAAACGGCAAATACCAAAATTGACTTAGCAAGTGGTTCACTCACTTTTGAGTTTGATGAGGATGTTGTGAGTTATACCATTTATGATGCTATGAAACACCCTTGTGATGATAACTCTTTGTTCTCTATTTATTTGATTGATCCAATTGTGCAAGATACTTTTGATGTGTATGGTTTGGGTGATTTACAATCTTCTTTAGAGAACAACTTAGTCGATTCACCAAAGTTGGACCTCACTATGTCTACAGACATGAGTGAAGTTATAGATCAGTTGGACTCGAAAGAGCCATTTTTGGCCGGTGGTCCCATGTTACTAATTCCCGGGGCCAAAAGACCTCTTCCTTCTATAGTGCAGGCACCAGTGATTGATATACAACAACTTCCAGAGCACTTGAAGTATGTTTTCCTAGGTGTGAACGACACCCTGCCGCTCATCATCTCTAGCAAGCTTACGGAGGTCCAAGAAGAGAAATTGGTGAAGGTTCTTAAGCAGAATGTGACGGCTCTAGGATGGACTGTAGTTGATATCAAGAGAATATGCCCTTCTACTTGTATGTACCAGATTCTCCTAGAAGAAGGAGCCAAGCCTAGTAGGCAACCTTAGAGGAGACTTAATCCACCTATGATGGAAGTAGTGAAGAAGGAGGTGTTGAAACTCCTACAAGCGGATATGATCTTCCCCATCTAGGATAGCAAGTGGGTCAGCCCTACACAAGTTGTCGCGAAGAAGGGAGGTATCATCGTCGTGGAAAACAAAAAAGGAGAGATGGTTCCTCAAAGAGCACAAAAAGGTTGGGGGTTTGCATCGATTACCACAAGTTGAACGCGGTAACTCGAAAGGACCACTCCCTCTTGCCTTTCATTGATCAAATACTCGAGAGGCTTGCAAGACAGCCCTACTACTGTTTTCTAGATGGATAATTAGGATACTTTCATGTGTCCATAGCATCAGAGGACCAGGAGAAGACTACTTTTACATCTCCGTTTGGTACTTTTTCATATCGCTGGATGCCATTCGGGTTATGTAACGCACCCGGGACTTTTCAATGATGCACGGTAAGTATCTTCTCCAAATATATTGAGAATTTTATCGAGGTATTAATGAAATATTTTACTGTACATGGGATAGCTTTGATTCTTGCCTTCACCATTTGACACTTGTGCTTGAAATATGTGTTGAGACCAACTTGGTCTTGAACTCGGAAAAGTGTCATTTTATGGTTAACCATGGTATTGTGATGGGTCATATAGTGTCTTCCAAGGGTATAGAGGTCGATAAGGCAAAGATTGATGTAATTCAGTCCTTGCCTTATCCTACTAATATGCGTGAAGTGTGTTCCTTTTTAGGCCATGCAGGTTTTTACCGTAGGTTTATCAAGGACTTTTCCAAGATCTCCTCACCTTTGTGAGAGTTGTTGAAGAGGGAGGTGACGTTCAAGCTTACCGACGAGTGCAAGAGAGCATTCGACACTCTTAAAGCTCACCTCACCAATGCACCCATCATCAAGGTGCCGGATTGGTCTCTCCCTTTTGAGATCATGTGCGACGCTAGTGATTATGCGATGGGGGCTATTCTTGGTCAGAAAATTGGGCAAGCTATGCATGTGATCTATTATGAATGACTTTGAATGGCGCCCAACGAAACTACTCTACCACCGAGAAAGAGCTCCTTGCCGTGGTATTTTCCCTTGATAAATTTCGTCAATACTTGTTGGGCACGAAGGTGATAATCCACACTGACCATGCGGCACTTTTGTTTTCTCATGAAGAAGAAAGAATCCAAGCCAAGACTTATTTGGTGGATCTTGTTGTTGAGCGAGTTTGATGTGGAGATAAGAGACAAGAAGGGGGTGAGAACTCAGTGGCCGATCATCTTAGTCGGATTGTCCGTGATAGAGAAGAGCCAATGTCGAAACCGCTTGGAGATTTCTCGGACGAGCCTTTATATGCCATTTCTGTAGAGACTTAACCGTTGTTGCGGTAAGGCGACCGCGGTCGCGGTTCATCTTTGCTCTTCCAGGTGACTACCGTAGAGAATCAACCACGGTTGTGGTCAGGCGACCGCGATCATGGTTCTGACTTAGAGCTTCTCTCCCTCCGCACTCTGAAGCCATCGTACGCTCACTTGGTCAACTACTTGGTGAGAGAGGAGTGTCCTCCCACCATCACCAAAGAAAAAAAGACAAGATCAAGAAAGAGGACAAATATTATGTGTAGGATGACCCATACCTTTGGAAGCATTGTGTTGATAAAGTAATCCGAAGATGTCTCCCTGATAATGAGGTACAATCGGTTCAAACCTTTTGTCATTCTTATGCATGTGGGGGTCACTTTGTACCGAGTAAAATGGCTAGAAAGGTATTGGACACCGGTTTCTATTTAACACACATCTTTCGAGACGCTTACGTTTTTTTAAAAGCTTGTGACCGGTGTCAAAGGGTCGGGAAAATCTCCCGAAGGAATGAAATGCCGCAATCACCATTAATCTTTTGTCAGATTTTTGAGGTTTGGGGGATTGATTTCATGGGACCTTTTCCTAACTCTTAAGGAAACATATATGTATTGCTTGCGGTGGACTATGTTTCCAAGCGGGTGAAAGCAAAGGCCACCAGGACTGACAACTCGAAAGTATTGTCAAGTTTCTTGAAGGAGAACATATTTTCTCGGTTTGGGATTCCTAAGGCTATTGTGAGCGATAGGGGAACTCATTTCATGAATTGGACTGTGAGTGCTCTTCTCAAGAAATATTGCATTACCCATAGAGTTTATACCGCTTATTATCCGTAGAGCAATGGGCAAGATGAGGTGTCAAACAGGCAGATTAAGGGAGTTTCAGAGAAGACAGTCACCCCTAATAGAAAAGATTGGAGTCTTCGTCTTGACGATGCTTTATGGGCATACAGCACCGTCTACAAGACACCCATTGGCATGTCACTCTATCGGTTGTTTTTGGGGAAGGGTGCCATCTTCCTGTCGAGCTAGAGCACAAGGCTTGGTGGGCGGTCCGGAAGTGCAAGATGGAGATGAATGAGGTAGGAGAGTTCCGGAAGCTTCAAATCCATGAGCTAGAAGATATTCGAAGAGAAGCGTATGAGAACGCGATCATTTACAAGGAGAAGATGAGAGCATGGCATGACAAGAACGTGTTGAGAAAGGACTTCAAGGCTGGAGAAAAGGTCCTTCTCTAAAAATCTCGCCTTCAACTTTTCCCGGGAAAGTTACGATCTAGATGGAGTGGAACCTTATGTGGTGGCCCGTGCTTTTCCTCATGGAGCGGTAGAGCTTTACTACACGGTTAACTACAACGTCTTCAAAGTTAATGGTCAAAGGTTAAAACCTTACCATGAAGGTTTCTTCGAGGAGGTGGTAGAAGAGTTGGCTCTCGAGGAACCCGAGTCCGATGACTAATTTTCCGGACCATGTCGAGCCACGACGTTAACTGAGGCATTGGTCGGGAGGCAACCCGATACTTGTAGTTCTTTTATATGAAAAAAACGAAAAAGAAAAGAAAAGAGGGAAATTGTGTTGTGGTTGAGAAAAAAGAAGAGACATGCCATAGAGACTCAACCGCATCTGCGGTTTTGGGTTTTCCTGGATGAGCTTACAGAAACTCAACTGTGGCCGCGGTAAGTGGACCGCGGTCGCGGTTTCTGCACTACATAACCCTAATGTGGCCGCCTACCTTCACTTTCCTCTTCCTCCTCCTTCATCCCTCTCAAAAGCACTCTCCAAAACCCCCAAATTCCTTCCTCTAATCCTCTCAAATTTTCCTAATCCACTCCAATTTCACACTCTCCTCCATCCCCTCACTCATTTCCTCCATAGATCTTCCCTCTCTACTCACTTTTTCTCCCAAATCACCCAGAAAATCCCCAAAATTTCCCAAACCCTAGAACACTCAAATTTCTATTTCTCCCTCCAAATCTACTCAATCCACCCTCAAATACACCTGTTTTGGCCGGAATACATCATAGGAGGCTAAATCCTCCGGATTTATGGAAGAAAGAGGCGCTCCCCTCGTTTTTGCACCAAAACGCGACCGCAGTTCCACGACCATGCCAGCAGTTATGTATCTGCAGCGCCAGCTCCTTTTCGGTTTTTGAGGTAATATTCTAAGGTCTTACCTCGGATTTACATTGGTGGTGCCACCTAGGTTACTACGTTGAGTTGCATTTGGTTGGAGCATTGTTTGGCGTTAAGTTTGCTTGGTTTGCTAGTATTGTGCTTGGTTTTTCTTGGGTGTTTTTGATGGAAAGTTCAAGTAGGGTTTCGAAACGCTCTAGGCCCTCCGGCCGCACAAACAAATATGCGGCTATTGTGAGCGGGAAGGAGGTCATGTCCATGAAATTCTTTGACCATTGGACGCTCGAATGTCTCCAACTTCGACATTTTACGGAGTCTCTTTTACCCAGTGCTGGCCTACGGGGGTTTATCCACCTCAAGGCCAAGAGCCACGAGTCCATGACTCGGGAACTCTTGGCCTCCATGAATTTCCTGAACACCGAGGATGGCCTACTCAAGAGTATCTCTTTCACTTATGAGGGGACACGATTTGAGATGTCGGCGGAGGAGATTCAGGAAGTCTTTGGGATCAGCGATGAACCTTCTCCGGATTTGTTTAATCAATATATATATATTGATTAAACAAATCTCTGGAACAAAAATTATCAAATCCAGATAGTGAATGATATGTGTTGGTTTACTTTGTCTCCCTGGAACTGGATCAATGTATGTAACCAGCAAGATAGGACTGAGTACAATTATTATGTATAATGCTAGTTTGAATTTTGGACGTGTCATCCGCTTTATAGCAAACCTTGGAATTCTATTTTATGAATTTTGCCTTTTGGAATTCTAGAGGTGTGCGCAGATACTCTTTCAACATTGAAATTAATTTCATTTAAAAACTTAGCGACTTTGACCTCGTTTGTATTGCTGAGACTTAAGTCACATACCCAACCTATTAAATAGGATATCAAAATTTGGGATTTTATTAACTCTTTTAGTGTCCGGCGGTGGGCACTTGTGGTGGTTTAGGGATCCTCATTAAGAATAACTTCAACACTCAAACTCTTAAGCTTCTTTTAATTAATAAAAATATTATTTATGTTGAGATGGAATATCAATCCAATAATATCCTTTTAGTTTTCATCTACGCTCCTTCTAGAGAAGATGAAAAGGATCCCTTTTTGGAAAAAAATATTGATAATATTAATCATTTCAATCTCGCTTGCATCTTAATTGGTGATTTTAATAATATCATGTCATATTTGGATAAAAGTGGAGGAATTGATCCTAACCCTCGTCGTTTTCACCACCTTAATTATATTATGGCTGGTCATGGACCTATCGTTCCAAATTTTCTGGTTTCCCGTACACTTGGCATAAGAATCATAACCACACTAAAAATATTTTAGAATGTCTAGATCGCATTTTAATCCATAGCGCGTTGCATGATATCCATTCAAACTCTACTACCAAACACCATCCATTTACAACTTTAGATCATTCTCTTATTTCCTTTGAAATCGGTAATGATCTCCAAATAAAAATTCATTTCCATTATGAAAGTGTGTGGACCGACTCCCCTTCTTATAAGAACCTAGTAAGTAAAGTTTGAAATACAAGCTCATTGGATCCTACATGTATAAGTTTTCCAACAAGCTAAAACTTTTAAAACAATATTCTAAAGTTTGGGGTAAAAAACACTCTCTTAATAATTTTAATCAACCCAAGATTACTGAAAATTGCCTAGAAAACCTATATCTTAGATTAATTCATAGTCCTAATAGTACTACTATTAAAACCCAACTTGAGAACCACACCAAAAAATATTTCCGCCTCTTACCCTTCTAATCCAAATTCTGGAAGACCCGAGCAAAAATTAAACATTTCAATTATTCAGATATTAACACTAGCTATTTTCACTCAGTTGCCAAGATTTGGTCTTATCGTCAAGCGATCCTCAGCTTTGAATCATACAGTTCTACTATTTTAACCACTCAACAAGATATCTCTAACATAATCACCTATGAATTGTCGCTTCGATTTGCCAATCAATGTCTTTGCCCCATCTCGGGGGAAGACATTAGCATCATCCCGAATCTTATCACCAACAAAGATAATGATATGATCTTTAAGCCTCCTACCCTAGAAGAAATTAAACATGCTATTTTTGAACAGCCACTAGACAAGACCCCGGGACCCGATGGATGCTCTATCAATTTTTACAAATCATTTTGGAAGTTATTCGTCCTCCTCTGTTCGGATCCATCAAAGCTTTATTTCATGATAAAAACATATATTCCCACTGGAACCACGCTTTTATTTCTCTTATCCCTAAAGTTGACAAACCCATTAACATAAATCATTTTAGACCAATTAGTCTTCGTAATTCCTGTTATAAAATCATAACTAAGCTTCTTCTTAATCGTCTTAAACGCTTAATGTCCAAGTTAATTTCTAAGTTTCAAAGTGCTTTTGTTGAAGGCAGACTTATCCATGATAATATATTAGCTGCACATGAAATTTTTCACTCCTTCCACAATAATAATACCAAATTTTTACTTTAACAACTAGTTGGTTGTTGAAGGTCTCCTCTCTAAGAAACAATGTCTTTGTTTGTGCATGCTTAATATATATTCCATTATCCAAGGTACAATTTTACTAGTCCTTGTATTAACACATACAATTCAACAATTGGTATCAGAGGCGGTTGCTTTAGATTGTGTGTTACTGGTAATTAGTGTTTAACATGTTGAAATGTATCTCTCTAGGTGTCAAAAATTCCAACATCAAGACTCCATTGCTTGAGAAAGGAAGTTACCATCACTAGAGAACAATTTCTCACAATGTGTAAAGAGCAATGGCTATCAATGCTGGTTGATCATCACTCTTTGTGATATAGAGATCCCTGATCTTGAACATAAGATACATTCGATTAAGTGGGACCTTTAAGAATTGGACAACATGGAGAAGAATTCAAGGACAAATATGCACATTACAAATTCATTATACCAAGAGCAAAATGAAAAGTTACAATCATGTGCAATCACCAATTAGGAGTGGAAGGTAATGGAAATATGTACATGGTGAGAAACGATCCAAGAAAACTAGATCGATTCAGATCTAAGCATGATTTCTGCAACTTTAAAATGGAGGAAGGTGATTCAGTGAGTGCCTATGAAGCTTGGTTTGAGGTTACCACTCGGTCTTTAAGCGCTCATGGGATCACCTTGACTAAGATCCCTAAGGAAGAAAGGATAAGGATCATTGTAGATGGTTTTCCTCGTCATCGCAAGATGATCAAGGCTATCCTAAATGAAACTGCCAAGACTAAGAATCTCACTTTCCATGAAGTTTTGGCAAATAGATAAGTACAACAAAGAAAATGGAGAACGAAGGTGATAAAGGTGATTCACCCGGTTGTTAAATTAGACGAATCTCGCACTATGCAAAAGTGAGATATAAATCTCTAATTTCGACTATCTCTTAAATTAAAAAACGTAGCTAATGGAAGTACGGGTCGGATTCACATGGATGTATAAATTCTTTGCAAATATACTAATATGCAAAATAAAGTAACCGGAATGAAGGGGTTTTGTGGAATAAATCACATTCAATAGAACTACTGGTATCTAGGACTTGGAAAATTAATGCAGCAAGTATGTGTGGTGGTTTGTAGGACTTATTCAGCCAACATGGTGTAAACATTATGTTCGATCCAAAATTGTGTAAAACCCATTGAAAGGGTGTAAAACTAACATGTTCAAATACTCCTTTTGTAAAAACAGTACAAGGATGTGTACAAATGCATTATCAAATTGAAAGATCCCTAAAACTGTACTCATTCTCTATTATAGCTTCAAAGATTCACTAAAATTCTATAAGATATGAAAGGATTTAATCCCATAATGTGTATGCATGAATTATCAGATAAGTGAATCTCATAAAGCTTCAAGATTTATTAAAATTATGGTTTTTGTAAAATCTGAAAGATTCTCTGGAAAGATTCTCTAAATTAAAATCCTTGCTTTTTCCCTTCTTGACCCTCTATGGTGCATGTGATGAGGCTAAAAGTCATTGTGCCTATCAAAGATACCTAACTAAAGAATCCACTAGTAAATTGGTAAGCAGGGGTCGAATCCCAAGAGAGCCAGAACGATAGTTTATTTCCTATGGTGCTACCAAGTAGTAACTATTGGGGGGTTTTGTATGTGTTCCTAATAACTAAGCAATTGAGCAAATATAAAAGCAACATTGGTTGGGCTGTAAGCAACTATGGGTATGAAGCTCACTCCTTCTAGCATCAGCGCATTATTCAATTGGAATGTTGATCATTGAATTCTATTAACTTATATTCCGAATTGGTTAATCCGGTTGTCCTACTCTTTGTTCGTAAATAACAACTAGTCCAAATAGTCCTAGAGACCCTTATTGTACATAATAACCAAGGAAATCCCAAGATTCAATAACACAACAGCATGAAGATCAAAGATAAGTAGGCCTATGCAATACCATTGGCAAATCGCCGATACTCGACACAGGTTTATAATCTCTACACAATAAGCACTCGCAAATAGGCTATGCAAATTCTGCTCGCCACCTAAAGACAAGACTTTTCAAATCGAATTATCAAGCCTGGCAATACGATGGATAATAATTAACCTAGTTTGAAACCTAGATAAAATCAAGATCAATCAATGAAATCAATAAAGCACAAGAGATCATAAAACAATCCTGAAATTAACTTTAGAACATAAACATTAGAATTCTCACAACAAACCTAGAACAATGGCTTCAGCCTAAAGACTGAACTATAAAGAACTTAGCCAGACATATCCATCAAAAGCAATGAATACATATGGATGAATTATGGGAAAACAAACCAGGGAAGATGGTGAAAGTGGAACAAAGGTGGAAGCTTTCTTCTTGGCTACTGTTGAATTCTAACTAAATGAAAGTGGAAAAGAATAATGAAGTAAAGATTAATCTAACCTAATTTCCTAAGGCTTATATAGTCTCCAATAAAAAGGGAATAAAAATAAATGCAAATAAATCAAAAGATGTGGAAATAACTAATAAAATCTCGGATCAAATCTTCAATTAATGGGTCATCCGTATCCGCGTCACGATCGTGACACAGGGGTCGCAATCGTGACTTTGCTCCAGTTCTCAGGTTCGTGGATGGTCGCGATCGTGATAGAGAGTCTCGGTCGTGACACCTTAATTGTGGCTAATTCACGATCTTGACATACCTATCTCGGTCATGACGTCTTCAACTGAGGCTGAATCCCGGTCGTGATGCTCCATCTCGGTCGTGACTTCTCCTCCTGAGATGGTCTTCGGTCTTCTACAAGCGTTGAGGCAGCTCGGCTTCGCCTCTCGGCTTCTCCTTGTGTGTAGGCGTGGCATACTTCCTCTAGCTCCATCCTAAATGCACTAAAAGTAAACACAACCGGGATCTCCATGATAAACCACTCAAAACCGCTTACGAGCATCCCGCTAATCCATAAATGAACTCCAAACCGGATTCCGGGAATACCACTCGTTAAGCACCTAAACACCACTAAACCTAATCTAATAGTCGCTAGTTAACACCATATAATAAGCTCCTATCAAACTTCCCCACACTTAAACCTTGCTCGTCCTCGAGTAAGAAAAATAAAACTCACTCCTCCTATAAGCACAAAGGTCTACAGTAAGTGTAGAGACAGTCTGCTAGCGACTATACTTCGAACTCCAAGTGTAAACGAGCACTAACCTAACTCCGACCTATCTTCTTATCTCTCCGAGATGACCTACCCAAATCCCTCCTTATATCTCCACTTCATATGTCACCACTCCTTAGCAATAATAAAATCGAATCAAGTGATGCGCAATAAAGCACAAGTGGACTCCTAATCTCCTCTAAGGGTAAGGGTACAAAAATAATGATAATGAAGATAAAAATCGAGTCTCCCACTCGCTTATACACTTCTTATACCTCCTCTTCAATCAATGTCCTAAACCACTAATTAATGCAATCAAACCATACATCACAACCACCAATCCTAATCAAGAAATTTGCATAGCACAACCACAACAATATGCATCCAACTCCAAGAAATAGAAATCTAATCCTAGAATCTAATACAAACGTCAATAGTGTGTAACAAATCTAATGAAATAGTGAAAGGGTGAGCATGCGAAGTATGGATATTAATAAGCTCAAAAACAGAGGAATAAACGGCTAAATACTAACTTCTTATCCCTCCTTGGTGAATCCTAAAAACCCGAGACAATCCTTCAACTCCCTTCTTATGTCTCCGACGCCAATAAATGATGCAATCAATCAAATAATCACAAACAATGTAATCTCGATGCCCTTTCGGATTTTCACCAAAATTCTAGAGTGGTAGGAACTATTTCTTTTTTTCTTTTCTATTCTTTTCTTTTCAGGCACCCACCTTTTCCTTTTTATCCATTTTTACTTGTCTGGTTCTTTTTATTTTTATTTTGTTTTGTTTTTTGTTTTTTTTGTTGGAGCCCCCTTTTCGATCCAATCACTTTTTACTCTCCTGGGGTTTTCTGATTTTTTTCTTTTCTTTTTAATCAATAATAAAAGCAAAGGTTCTGGAAATATCCGGTACAGACTCGATAGAAAAACACAAACACATCAGTAGAATAGACTCGAAAACATAAAAACAAACATCAGCAGAATAGCAAAACACCAAAATCAGCAGCAGCAACCACCTCGATTGGTCAACTCCTCTCCCCACACTTGAATCGCGCATTGTCCTCAATGCAGCGAAAGAGGACACCATAAAAGGGAAGAGGAAGAAGATACTCCAAATCACTCGTCGGTGTCGTCATCATCGTTGTCGTCGTCCTCGGCGTCGTCGTCGTCGGGCGGAGGGTTGGTGTGGTTTGCTCTGACGTACGCCCACCGTTGATCCTGTATCAGCCACTGTTGTCGCTGGAACTCTTGGTCGCGCTACATCTCCTCTCGCAAGCTCCTCATGTCGGCTTGGAAATCCCGCTGATTTTGGCAGATCTCCTACTACGTGGTCATCATCACCCCCATCTGCTGGGTTAGCTGGCCAATCTGGTGCGCCATCTGTGTCTGCCAATACAGCTCATCAGAGTAGCTCTGGGAGCCAGAGCCACTTGCTCCGGCATCGGAGTATGAATGCGTCTGCTCGGGCACGGGGACGAATGCAGGGGCGGGTGTAGAAGTACGGGCAGGAGCTGGAGAAGGGATTGGGAAATGCTGACCTGTGGGGACGACGTCGGGAGGAATGTACATCTCAGACCAAGTGCCAAATACTACGGGCCCTTCTCTCGTAAACTTGGTCTGATAGCCCCGCCCGAACTGGTATCTGAGCGACCCTTCCTGCCATTTCAGCCACATGTTCCGCTGGCACCAGACCTCATCATACAGACAGCTCCCCAAGATAGGCTGATCACGCGTGCTACATCCCGCTTCGATGTCAAGAAGGGTGATCATCCCCCCTACAGCGATATCGCCAAAATGCGCCTTCCACGATTCTAGATAGGCTTGCACAAACTGTGTCAGCCAGTCCGGAACATAAAACTCACGTTCAACTGAGAACGCGTACATCAGGAACAGCTGACTCACCGAGATCTTACTGTTTTTTGCCTTATTCCCAAAACACATGGCCACCACTTTGTGGATAAGGCGCCATGGTGGGAAAGCGATCGCTGTATCAGTGGTGCGTCTGGCATCGTAAGATTCACCCGAACCCCGCGCCCACCATTCTGTCATTGTCTCGTTGTCGATGTCATTGTCCCATCTTGCCTACTTGGTCACCCCTAGCGCGTGGGCGATCTGATCGTGAGTCAGCATCCATTTCTTGTTATTCGATTGCCATTCAATGGATACGATCTTATTGGTCCGGTCGTCTTGGCAGATGGTCAGGGTTTTCAGAAATTCACGGGTGAAATTCGGGAATGTGGGCGCACTTCACCCCAAGAAACCTCCCAATCCTACTTTCGCAAACATCTCCTGGGTCACATCTTTCAAACCCAAACTGTATAACAAGGCCGTGTCCAGAAATCGTGTCTGAACTACTTCCTTATTGTTGAAAATACGGTCAATTTCGTCGGAGTTTCCTCTTTGCCTTTTAGGAGCCATAACACACAATCCAAGCAAAATCCCAGCAGAATATGGTGGTCACTGCCACAAATGAACAAGATTGACCGCTCGAAGATACCTGAACGACGACAAACGCGAAACGGAGCGGGCGAGAACTAAGACTATATCGCGATCATGATGGAATGGCGCGGTTGTCATATATCAACTGGGAGCAAATCTCGGTCGCGATGGACTCGTCGTGATTGTGACAGGTTGGACTGCGCTGCGCGTCGACTGGGCCCGTTTCACGATCGTGACGGTTGCGTCGCGGTCGTGATACGTTGATTTCGGCCGAGATTTCGAATCCTTTCCTCACGTGGTGGCTTTGTTCCCTCTCTTCCTCGAACACCGCTTCAAATGTCGAAATTATAGCGCAAATCCAGTCTCGTGGTGTCGATTTAGTGGAGGAGAAGGTGGATTTGAGGTAGATTTGTGAAATTTGGGGTTTAGGGTTCTTGAAAGATTTTGGTGACTTGAGGATGAATATGAGGGGGATTGGTGAAGAGAATAACGGCAGGGGTTGTGTGTAGAGATTTAGAGTGGATTTGGTGTAGAATGGGGTGAAAAAGCTTGAGATTTGGGTAGTAATGGAGGTTTAGGTGTTTGGGGAAGAAGGAGAATTGGGGGGTGCTTGTTTCGGTCATGAGGGATGTGGTAGGAGTTAGGGACGGCTGGGGTAAAAGAGGGGGGGAAGCTGTTGATGTGGAGTTTATCATTATTTTTTTATACGGGTGTCACGATCGTGACACGTGTAGCTGAGGAAGAATAGCGTCGTTTTGTACTCCTCCTTTGGCTTCCTCCATGCAAATCCCGCGATTTTTTTCTGGAAAAGAAACAAAAACAAAACAAAATGATGGGAGAAACATTAGTAATGCTCCCTCGGGTTGCCTCCCGATCAGCGCCTTAGTTAACGTCGCGGCACGACGTAGAATAAATCAACCAGCGTCTTTCGGTCCCTTTGGAACCTCCGATTTCAGAATTTCTTTTATGAACCAGTCGTGGAAGGGTTTGAACTTTAGGCTATTCACCTCTGCAACTCGCCATCTTTGCTTTACCTTTTTCTTCTTACTTCCCCCACACTTCGACTCAACTTGGGGCCGTGTATTTGCTTTCTTCGTAACCTGCACAACAGCACTAGCAGGTTTCTTGCCCTGTGTGATTAGAGAGGTGGGGCTACCGCTCAAAACAGAATTAGGGAGCGGGGCGCGCAGTGCATCCGAACATAGTTCGGGGGGTTTAATAACCTTATCAATAGAAAACACCGAGCTATCATCCGGGGGTTGTGTCGTAGCTTCGTATATGTTAAAACTAACAACATCCCCGTCAAACTCGAGTGTAAGCGCCCCGGTATCTAAATCTAACTTAGTTTTGGCTGTCCTCATGAATGGTCTACCCAGGAGGATAGATGCAGCCTGCGCGTCATGATTCATATCTAACACATAGAAATCTGCAGGAAATATAAGATTATCCACCATAACAAACACATCTTCGACTATCCCTTTCGGCTAGACCATAAACATGTCAGCTAGCTGAATTACAATTCATGTTTCATTCAAAGATCCTAATCCTAGAGACTTGTACAATGAATAAGGCAAAACATTAATAGAAGCACTCAAATCTAACATGGCTCTATCGATCTTAGTCTTTCCAATAGTACAGGGGATACTCACCATCCCTGGATCCGAGCACTTGGTTGCTATTTTCTGTTGGATGGCCGCAAAAACACTCTCGCTTACCTGCACCTTGTGCTTACCTTTTAGCTTCTGGTTCCTCTTCATGGTGCAGAGATCCTTCAAGAACTTAGCATAACGAGGAACACTTTTAACGAGTTTAAGCAAAGGGATGTTTACCTTACACTTACTGAATGTTTCAAAGATTTCCTTGTCGTTCGCAGGTCGGCGCGTGTCTTTCAAGGCTTCTGGGAATGGTGCAGGGGGTTTCTCGGAGTACAACAGAGGGAAATTTGGCCTCACATAGTTTTCTTGCCTCAACTTGAAGTCACCTCTGTCCTCATAATCTCCGTCTACACTTATCCATTTGGAGTCACGAACATTAGCACTGTGTCTCGGTCGAGATAGATGATCACGATCGTGATGATGAAAACTGGGGCTTAGTCGCGGTCGTGACACTGTGTCACGGTCGTGACCTTCTTCATCAGCTTTTCCGAAAACCAAATCATCGTCATCTCGGTCGTGATGCCTTTGTCTCGATCGTGACATGTCAACTGGGAGCAAATCTCGATCGCGACACGCTTGTCTCGTTCGTGATAGCTGTTCAGACTCCTTTCGCATCATCTCTTCTTCCGGTTTTTCGTCGAGTTTTCGTCCGCTACTCAAGTGCATGGCGCTAACGTTCTCTCTCGGATTTCTCTTGGTTTGGGAGGGCAGGTTCTTCGAGTTTTGTTGAGTGAGGTTAGAGATAGCTTCCGTGATTTGCCCACATTGTTTTTCGAGACTTTTTATGCTTGATTCTGTCTTCTGGACATGAGTGGTGAAGTGATGGGTCAATGATTTGAGCATTTCCTCTGTAGATGGCCCCTGTGGATTTGGTGGGTATGGAGCGCGGTATTGGTTATTTTATTGATATTGTTGATTCTGTCCCCTAGTCGGTTCGCTCCATCTAAAACCAGGATGATTATTGTCCCTCGGATTATAGTTGTTGTTGTTATTTTCATACCAAGGTCTGGAAGACCCAAAACCTCCCACAGCATGCACTTCAGCAATAGTTGGATCCTGCAGTTGCGGGCACACATCAGTGTGATGACTTTCATCTGCGCAAATACCACATAGTCGTGTTGGCCTCTGATTACCAAGGGTGATATTTTTTATCATACTCTTTTACTCGTCGATCTCATTCTTCCATCCGGGCATCCCCGGAATTCACAACATTAGCTTCTTTCCTCGTATATGTCCTCCCAAAACTTCTAGTTCCTTCAGCAATTTCGTTTATTCGGACTCTGGGTTCAGCAGAAGTCAAATTCAGCACACTACCATCACAAGCAGCGTCTACTAGCCTTCTCTCATTATCAAGTAACCCATTGTAAAGGTGGGTCACCAAGTCTTTCTCCTCGAACCCATGGAATGGGCAGCTAGCACATAATCTCGCGAACCTCTCCACGTAGTCGTACAGCGACTCGTCATCATGTTGTCCACCATAGCAATTGCCCTTTTCAAAGCAACAGCCTTCTTGAACGGGAAATACTTACTAAGGAAGGCTTTGTGTAGCTTATCCCAAGTGTCGATACTCCCGGTGGGCAGCAAATAGTACCATTGTGCGCGCTGTCCTTTAGTGTAAGACCAAAATCTCTCATCTTTATCTGCTCGTCGGTGACGTAACTCGGCTTGCTGCATCTGCAGATGTCGTGAAACTCACTTAGATGCATAATCGGGTCTTCCCCAACCAGTCCATGGAATTTCGTAGCAGATTGATGAAACTTGTCTTGAGCTCGAACGTAACACCAGCATCCAGGGCAGGCAGCATTACTCACAGGTGTTGTTTCGTCAGATCTGGGTCCGTAAGTTGTCGCAGCGTTTGATTTCCAGCCATGTTATCAACCACCAAGTCGTGAATACCTTGCCTCAAAGTCTGCAGAAACGTCCGCTCGATTTCTGGATCGTAAACAAATAAATCTGGATCAGTAGCGTGAGTGTGGACCATAAGATAGGTTCACACTAGAGTAGTAACACAAAAAGAAATAAACTATAACAGTTGGCTCACTGGCAACGGCGCCAAAATTTGATGAGGCTAAAAGTTGTTGTGCCTATCAAAGATACCCAACTAAAGAATCCACTAGTAAAGTGGTAAGCAGGGGTCGACTCCCAAGAGAGCCAGAACGATAGTTTATTTCCTATGGTGCTACCAAGTAGTAACTATTGGGGGATTTTGTATGTGTTCCTAATAACTAAGCAATTGAGCAAATATAAAAGCAATATTGGTTGGGTTGTAAACAATTATGGGTATGAAGCTCACTCCTTCAGCATCAGCGCATTATTCAATTGGAATGTTGATCATCGAATTCTATTAACTTATATTGTGAATTGGTTAATCCGGGTGTCCTACTCTTTGTTCGTAAATAGCAACTAGTCCAAATAGTCCTAGAGACTCTTATTGTACGTTATAACCAAGGAAATCTTAAGATTCAATAACACAACAGCATGAAGATCAAAGATAAGTAGGCCTATGCAATACCATTGGCAAATCGCCGATACTCGACACAGGTTTATAATCTCTACACAATAAGCACTCGCAAATAGTCTATGCAAATTCTGCTCGCTACCTAAAGACAAGACTTTTCAAATCGAATTATCAAGCCTAGCAATACGATGGACAATAATTAACCTAGTTTGCAACCTAGATAAAATCAAGATCAATCAATGAAATCAATAAAGCACAAGAGATCATAAAACAATCCTGAAATTAACTTTAGAACATAAACATTAGAATTCTCACAACAAACCTAGAACAATGGCTTCAGTCTAAAGAGTGAACTATAAAGAAATTAGCCAGACATAGCCATTGAAAGCAATGAATACATATGGATGAATTATGGGAAAACAAACCAGGGAAGATGGTGAAAGTGGAACAAAGGTGGAAGCTTTCTTCTTGGCTACAGTTGAATTCTAACTAAATGAAAGTGGAAAAGAATAATGAAGTAAAGATTAATCTAACCTAATTTCCTAAGGCTTATATAGTCTCCAATAAAAGGGAATAAAAATAAATGCAAATAAATCAAAAGATGTGGAAATAACTAATAAAATCTCGGATCAAATCTTCAATTAATGGGTCATCCGTATCCGCGTCACGATCGTGACACAGGGGTCGCGATCGTGACTTTGCTCCAGTTCTCAGGTTCGTGGATGGTCGCGATCATGATAGAGAGTCTCGGTCGTGACACCTTAACTGCGGATAAGTCGCGATCGTGACATACCTGTCTCGGTCGTGACGTCTTCAACTGAGGCTGGATCCCGGTCGTGATGCTCCATCTCGGTCATGACTTCTCCTCCTGAGATGGTCTTCGGTCTTCTACAAGCGTCGAGGCAGATCGGCTTCGCCTCTCGGCTTCTCCTTGGGTGTAGGCATGGCATACATCCTCTAGCTCTATCCCCAATGCACTAAAAGTAAGCACAATCGGGATGTCCATGATAAAACCACTTACGACCATCCCGCTAATCTATAAATGAACTCCAAACCGGATTCCGGGAATACAACTCGTTAAGCACCTAAACACCACTAAACCTAATCTAATAGTCGCTAGTTAACACCATATAATAAGCTCCTATCAGCATGCATGTAAAAATATGTTAAGACTGTCAAATTTGTATGCATAAATAATTATTTTTAGCTATGATGAGTGCACTATGTAGTTGTACATTATTATCAATGTTTTTAGTTATTCAACAGAATCAAACAATAGAAGGAGTTTAATTATGGAGGCTTATGAGAAAAACGGCTTAGACTTGCTCAAAGCCAAGGAGAAAATCGTAGAATTGATGGGAGAGAATATTAAGATGTGTGAGAAGCAGCTTAAGGAACACAATAAACTGAGAGCCGCTTTAAAGCTCTAGAGCATAAGGTAGCCATGTTGGTTATGGAGAAAAATAAAGAAAATCTTGCTGGATCAAGCTCACAATGTTAATTTATGTGTTGGAACTCTATTAGGCCATGTTTTGGAACTTTGTTAGTTCATGTGTTGACTTTCGGTTAGAATGATGTAATGTAATGAAACTTGATTTGCTATGTGTTGGAACTATTTGAATCTGAATGTTTGTATTGTCATTTTATCAGCAATAGAAAATTGTATGTTATTCTAAAGCAAATTTTAAGCTCAGCTGTGAGAGTAGTTCGGTGAAGGTTATCTGGAACACTAAAACTCCCAGTTAATTAAGCTTTATCTATTGGTTGGATACCAAGAACACTAGTCAAGCATAATATACAAATACTGAGCAGTTGGGGAGTGCTAAAATACATGATCTTTCAAAACAACTAAGCATTGGAGGTGCTAAAATTAAAGACCAGTCAAGCACATTTCAAAACAATATGAACATTGTAAATTCACACATTTAAGAAAACACCAGTTGAGCACAATAAGAACACTAAACCAATAAATGAGAGTGCTAAAATTAACAACAAATCATCAATAAATGACCAATATCTTACCTAAATTTTACATAATACCCATACAATACTTAGCCGTACAATACTTACCCATACCAAATTCATACAAAATCCACACCTATAAGTTCTACCATACCTACAATACATATCATTAAAATACGTACCTAAAAATTACAGAAAACAAAAACAAGCATTGTAACACTAACAAGTACAGTAGATTGTAAGTTATCTGAGGCGTTTACTTGAGGATTTCTTCATCCCTTTTTGGAGTTTGATAGGCGATATATTTCATAGCACATCATGTGGTTATTAGCGTCATTTATAGGTGATTTGACAACGGTATGAGTTGTATTACTTTAATCCGGACCCCGCAGTGCAGAAGCGTTATTCATGAGGATTACAAACATAAGAGAGAAGAAGAAGAGAAGATTGCCACATGGACAAAGGCGCGGACGCGCGGAAGAAAGCATAGCCGCACCAAGCTATAGAGCCCAGGGCGCGACCGTGCACCCGTGCGTGAGCCAAACTGACTAGGATAGCCTTGGCGCGACCACGCCCTTGGTGGCTCGACCGCCCCCTGTTGGTTCGCAAGCGCAGTTTGGAGTTCGCTTGCAGTAATTGCTTCGGGCCTTTGCTGCTTTCTGATGGAGTTTCGGGCTGGGATTTTAGCATTATTATCTTTATGTTTTAGGTTAAATAAATAGGGTTTAGGAGTTTTGCCTACTCATTCCATCTTTTACTTTTATAATTTACGTTCTACAGAAACTATGTCACACTAGTTCACTTTTGCTATGTTCAATAGTTGAAGCCTTCAGATGATTTGGTTGTAAGACTTCTACTTTAGTTCTTATTCATATTTGGTTTGTTTCATCTCTATTACCCTTATAAGTTTATTCAATTTGATTTGTTTGTCTGTCTTAGCTACCTAGGTAGATTGAATCTATTCATATTGCTAGGGTTTGATTATTTCTAGTTGAAAGGTCTCATCATTGTGTAGAAAATCAATTGCATGATCTTGTTGGGATTGTGATTGTGGAGAGATTTGATTGCATGTTAAATATCAACTTAAGTCAATGGTACTGCATGCACCTATCTATGCCTGAGTTCATTGCTGCTAGATTGTTAAATCTTGATAGTTTTAGGGTTGTAGCTTAGTAAGGGTTATTAGGACTAGTTGGACTAATAACTATATCAGGACAGGGATTAGGACTACCATATAGTATGAATTTGATGAACTCAAATGTCAATAGTTGCCAATGATTAACCTATCTATCTGTTGTGTGGATGCTTATTGAATGAAGTGCTTTCTCATATTACTTTCACAATCTATTTTAGTTTGTTATTTGCATTATAAAAACCCCTTGGTTACTTTATAAGTTGATCGCGTCATTTACACAAGAATTGATGAGCTGACTCCTTGTAGGATTCAACCCTTTCTTGCCTCTTTACTATTATAGAGTTGCTAGTTAGGATAATTACTTTGATTGGTCACAACGACACGCATTTTACGGCTCGTCAAATTTGATATCAAGTGCTTTGACCTGTTATGAGTAGAAGCCTCGCTACATCCGTTCTCTTACCTTGAACAGCAAGATACAAATGTGCCCATCCATTATTCAAAATAATAAAAGTAAAGATGGTTGAAGTCTAGGGTAGTAAAGTAAGGATAAATAGTGATATGTAGATCAACAAAATAGGTAAAGAGTTGATAAATTGTCCTGATGATTGATGTCAATATAATAGAGTAGAAGGGTCTTGATAGTATTACTTGATGTTGTTTTCATAACATAGTACAATAAATGTTGCTCTATCCTTTTATTAATTGAATATAAATGCAAGTCCATAACTCCATATTTTCATCAAGCAAATTATGATGTATCAAGGCCTAGTAGAGTGGTAATATATTCTCAAAAAAATGATGGAGACTAGAAGATTAATCAAAAACCTTGTCACAAACTAAAGGAAGCTAAAATTCCAACAACCATAATTCCACAACAACCATAATCTACTTCAAACATACATTTACAACAACCATAATTTCACATCAACCATAATTCAAGCAACCATAATTTCACAGCAAACATAATGTATTTCAAACACACATTTATAACAACCATGATTTCACAACAACTATAACTCCATCAACCACAATTTCACAGCAACTATAATTACTACAAACATACATTTACAACAACTAAAATTTCACAACAATCATAATTCCAACAACCACAATTTCACAGCAACCATAATATACTTCAAACATACATTTACAACAACCATAATTTTATTCCCCTAAATCACAATCCCAAATTGTACTAACCAAATTCTACCAATTTCAAAATACCTATTTTTAATCCCTAATTATGCAATCTTCGATTATAGTAACCATAATTCCGAGCATATATTTAAAAACCCTAAATTCGTAAACCCGGATTTCAGAAATCTAATTTATTTTGCAAAAAAATGACGAGGATGAGACAAACCTAAAATTCCAGCGCTCTAGAGTTCTTCATCGTCACTCCTTCACCAATCGTCTTAGCTTTTTTCTTCTCCGTATTTGGTTTCTCCTTCTTCACCTTCGGGTTCGTCACTTTTGCCTTCTCCAACTTCGGTTTCTCCTTGTTCGCCTTTGATTTCGCCGCTTTCTCCTTCTTTGCATTTGATTTTGCCGCTTTTTCTCTCTCTTCCTTCTTTGCGATCTCACTCTCCTCCTTTCGTTCTCTCCCCTTTTTTCTATGTCCCCTCCGAGGGACATTGTTTCCTCCTCTCTCTCTCTCTCCCTCTCCCCCCCCCCCTCTCTATATATATATATCTATATATATATATACATATTTGAATTTCAAATTCAAATTGAAACTCCAAAGTTTCATCAAATTTTAGCATTTATCCCTTATGTGTAAAATGACTATTTTTCTTACACATAGTGTAAACTAACGGATCCCCTAAAATCAAACATATCAAAGCATCTATGTGTAATGCTCCAAGTAGATAGCAATGCATCACATCAAAATTCGATGACGATTGCACAATAAAATGAATGTTACAAGATTAAACCATGCAAAGGAAAAAAAACAACATTAACAAAAGATAACAACATTCAAGAA
>NW_027370371.1:0-36383 GCF_046119375.1 Phyllobates terribilis | reverse complement strand
AATTTTTTGCTTTTTCCTGTTAATCCTAGCATGATAAAGAAGATTCAAAGAGAGTGAGGTGCCAGCTCCTTTCATTCAGTCAGTAGCTTCAAACATTTCTGGTATATGAAAAACATGTTTTTCAATGGCAAAAATCAATGAATATTGTAAATGCACAAACAGTAATATCTCCACATTGCAAGGTGCAATTCTGAAATTTTTTGCTTTTTCCTGCTAATCCTAGCATGATAAAGAAGATTCAAAGAGAGTGAGATGCCAGCTCCTTTCATTCAGTCAGTAGCTTCAAACATTTCTGGTATATGAAAAACATGTTTTTCAATGGCAAAAATCAATGAATATTGTAAATGCACAAACAGTAATATCTCCACATTGCAAGGTGCAATTCTGAAATTTTTTGCTTTTTCCTGCTAATCCTAGCATGATAAAGAAGATTCAAAGAGAGTGAGATGCCAGCTCCTTTCATTCAGTCAGTAGCTTCAAACATTTCTGGTATATGAAAAACATGTTTTTCAATGGCAAAAATCAATGAATATTGTAAATGCACAAACAGTAATATCTCCACATTGCACGGTGCAATTCTGAAATTTTTATCTTTTTCCTGTTAATCCTAGCATGATAAAGAAGATTCAAAGAGAGTGAGATGCCAGCTCCTTTCATTCAGTCAGTAGCTTCAAACATTTCTGGTATATGAAAAACATGTTTTTCAATGGCAAAAATCAATGAATATTGTAAATGCACAAACAGTAATATCTCCACATTGCAAGGTGCAATTCTGAAATTTTTTGCTTTTTCCTGCTAATCCTAGCATGATAAAGAAGATTCAAAGAGAGTGAGATGCCAGCTCCTTTCATTCAGTCAGTAGCTTCAAACATTTCTGGTATATGAAAAACATGTTTTTCAATGGCAAAAATCAATGAATATTGTAAATGCACAAACAGTAATATCTCCACATTGCAAGGTGCAATTCTGAAATTTTTTGCTTTTTCCTGCTAATCCTAGCATGATAAAGAAGATTCAAAGAGAGTGAGATGCCAGCTCCTTTCATTCAGTCAGTAGCTTCAAACATTTCTGGTATATGAAAAACATGTTTTTCAATGGCAAAAATCAATGAATATTGTAAATGCACAAACAGTAATATCTCCACATTGCACGGTGCAATTCTGAAATTTTTAGCTTTTTCCTGTTAATCCTAGCATTATAAAGAAGATTCAAAGAGAGTGAGATGCCAGCTCCTTTCATTCAGTCAGTAGCTTCAAACATTTCTGGTATATGAAAAACATGTTTTTCAATGGCAAAAATCAATGAATATTGTAAATGCACAAACAGTAATATCTCCACATTGCAAGGTGCAATTCTGAAATTTTTTGCTTATTCCTGTTAATCCTAGCATGATAAAGAAGATTCAAAGAGAGTGAGATGCCAGCTCCTTTCATTCAGTCAGTAGCTTCAAACATTTCTGGTATATGAAAAACATGTTTTTCAATGGCAAAAATCAATGAATATTGTAAATGCACAAACAGTAATATCTCCACATTGCAAGGTGCAATTCTGAAATTTTTTGCTTTTTCCTGCTAATCCTAGCATGATAAAGAAGATTCAAAGAGAGTGAGATGCCAGCTCCTTTCATTCAGTCAGTAGCTTCAAACATTTCTGGTATATGAAAAACATGTTTTTCAATGGCAAAAATCAATGAATATTGTAAATGCACAAACAGTAATATCTCCACATTGCACGGTGCAATTCTGAAATTTTTAGCTTTTTCCTGTTAATCCTAGCATGATAAAGAAGATTCAAAGAGAGTGAGATGCCAGCTCCTTTCATTCAGTCAGTAGCTTCAAACATTTCTGGTATATGAAAAACATGTTTTTCAATGGCAAAAATCAATGAATATTGTAAATGCACAAACAGTAATATCTCCACATTGCAAGGTGCAATTCTGAAATTTTTTGCTTTTTCCTGCTAATCCTAGCATGATAAAGAAGATTCAAAGAGAGTGAGATGCCAGCTCCTTTCATTCAGTCAGTAGCTTCAAACATTTCTGGTATATGAAAAACATGTTTTTCAATGGCAAAAATCAATGAATATTGTAAATGCACAAACAGTAATATCTCCACATTGCACGGTGCAATTCTGAAATTTTTAGCTTTTTCCTGTTAATCCTAGCATGATAAAGAAGATTCAAAGAGAGTGAGATGCCAGCTCCTTTCATTCAGTCAGTAGCTTCAAACATTTCTGGTATATGAAAAACATGTTTTTCAATGGCAAAAATCAATGAATATTGTAAATGCACAAACAGTAATATCTCCACATTGCACGGTGCAATTCTGAAATTTTTAGCTTTTTCCTGTTAATCCTAGCATGATAAAGAAGATTCAAAGAGAGTGAGATGCCAGCTCCTTTCATTCAGTCAGTAGCTTCAAACATTTCTGGTATATGAAAAACATGTTTTTCAATGGCAAAAATCAATGAATATTGTAAATGCACAAACAGTAATATCTCCACATTGCAAGGTGCAATTCTGAAATTTTTTGCTTTTTCCTGTTAATCCTAGCATGATAAAGAAGATTCAAAGAGAGTGAGATGCCAGCTCCTTTCATTCAGTCAGTAGCTTCAAACATTTCTGGTATATGAAAAACATGTTTTTCAATGGCAAAAATCAATGAATATTGTAAATGCACAAACAGTAATATCTCCACATTGCAAGGTGCAATTCTGAAATTTTTTGCTTTTTCCTGCTAATCCTAGCATGATAAAGAAGATTCAAAGAGAGTGAGATGCCAGCTCCTTTCATTCAGTCAGTAGCTTCAAACATTTCTGGTATATGAAAAACATGTTTTTCAATGGCAAAAATCAATGAATATTGTAAATGCACAAACAGTAATATCTCCACATTGCACGGTGCAATTCTGAAATTTTTAGCTTTTTCCTGTTAATCCTAGCATGATAAAGAAGATTCAAAGAGAGTGAGATGCCAGCTCCTTTCATTCAGTCAGTAGCTTCAAACATTTCTGGTATATGAAAAACATGTTTTTCAATGGCAAAAATCAATGAATATTGTAAATGCACAAACAGTAATATCTCCACATTGCAAGGTGCAATTCTGAAATTTTTTGCTTTTTCCTGCTAATCCTAGCATGATAAAGAAGATTCAAAGAGAGTGAGATGCCAGCTCCTTTCATTCAGTCAGTAGCTTCAAACATTTCTGGTATATGAAAAACATGTTTTTCAATGGCAAAAATCAATGAATATTGTAAATGCACAAACAGTAATATCTCCACATTGCAAGGTGCAATTCTGAAATTTTTTGCTTTTTCCTGTTAATCCTAGCATGATAAAGAAGATTCAAAGAGAGTGAGATGCCAGCTCCTTTCATTCAGTCAGTAGCTTCAAACATTTCTGGTATATGAAAAACATGTTTTTCAATGGCAAAAATCAATGAATATTGTAAATGCACAAACAGTAATATCTCCACATTGCAAGGTGCAATTCTGAAATTTTTTGCTTTTTCCTGCTAATCCTAGCATGATAAAGAAGATTCAAAGAGAGTGAGATGCCAGCTCCTTTCATTCAGTCAGTAGCTTCAAACATTTCTGGTATATGAAAAACATGTTTTTCAATGGCAAAAATCAATGAATATTGTAAATGCACAAACAGTAATATCTCCACATTGCACGGTGCAATTCTGAAATTTTTAGCTTTTTCCTGTTAATCCTAGCATGATAAAGAAGATTCAAAGAGAGTGAGATGCCAGCTCCTTTCATTCAGTCAGTAGCTTCAAACATTTCTGGTATATGAAAAACATGTTTTTCAATGGCAAAAATCAATGAATATTGTAAATGCACAAACAGTAATATCTCCACATTGCAAGGTGCAATTCTGAAATTTTTTGCTTTTTCCTGCTAATCCTAGCATGATAAAGAAGATTCAAAGAGAGTGAGATGCCAGCTCCTTTCATTCAGTCAGTAGCTTCAAACATTTCTGGTATATGAAAAACATGTTTTTCAATGGCAAAAATCAATGAATATTGTAAATGCACAAACAGTAATATCTCCACATTGCACGGTGCAATTCTGAAATTTTTAGCTTTTTCCTGTTAATCCTAGCATGATAAAGAAGATTCAAAGAGAGTGAGATGCCAGCTCCTTTCATTCAGTCAGTAGCTTCAAACATTTCTGGTATATGAAAAACATGTTTTTCAATGGCAAAAATCAATGAATATTGTAAATGCACAAACAGTAATATCTCCACATTGCAAGGTGCAATTCTGAAATTTTTTGCTTTTTCCTGCTAATCCTAGCATGATAAAGAAGATTCAAAGAGAGTGAGATGCCAGCTCCTTTCATTCAGTCAGTAGCTTCAAACATTTCTGGTATATGAAAAACATGTTTTTCAATGGCAAAAATCAATGAATATTGTAAATGCACAAACAGTAATATCTCCACATTGCATGGTGCAATTCTGAAATTTTTAGCTTTTTCCTGTTAATCCTAGCATGATAAAGAAGATTCAAAGAGAGTGAGATGCCAGCTCCTTTCATTCAGTCAGTAGCTTCAAACATTTCTGGTATATGAAAAACATGTTTTTCAATGGCAAAAATCAATGAATATTGTAAATGCACAAACAGTAATATCTCCACATTGCAAGGTGCAATTCTGAAATTTTTTGCTTTTTCCTGCTAATCCTAGCATGATAAAGAAGATTCAAAGAGAGTGAGATGCCAGCTCCTTTCATTCAGTCAGTAGCTTCAAACATTTCTGGTATATGAAAAACATGTTTTTCAATGGCAAAAATCAATGAATATTGTAAATGCACAAACAGTAATATCTCCACATTGCACGGTGCAATTCTGAAATTTTTAGCTTTTTCCTGTTAATCCTAGCATGATAAAGAAGATTCAAAGAGAGTGAGATGCCAGCTCCTTTCATTCAGTCAGTAGCTTCAAACATTTCTGGTATATGAAAAACATGTTTTTCAATGGCAAAAATCAATGAATATTGTAAATGCACAAACAGTAATATCTCCACATTGCAAGGTGCAATTCTGAAATTTTTTGCTTTTTCCTGTTAATCCTAGCATGATAAAGAAGATTCAAAGAGAGTGAGATGCCAGCTCCTTTCATTCAGTCAGTAGCTTCAAACATTTCTGGTATATGAAAAACATGTTTTTCAATGGCAAAAATCAATGAATATTGTAAATGCACAAACAGTAATATCTCCACATTGCACGGTGCAATTCTGAAATTTTTAGCTTTTTCCTGTTAATCCTAGCATGATAAAGAAGATTCAAAGAGAGTGAGATGCCAGCTCCTTTCATTCAGTCATTAGCTTCAAACATTTCTGGTATATGAAAAACATGTTTTTCAATGGCAAAAATCAATGAATATTGTAAATGCACAAACAGTAATATCTCCACATTGCACGGTGCAATTCTGAAATTTTTAGCTTTTTCCTGTTAATCCTAGCATGATAAAGAAGATTCAAAGAGAGTGAGATGCCAGCTCCTTTCATTCAGTCAGTAGCTTCAAACATTTCTGGTATATGAAAAACATGTTTTTCAATGGCAAAAATCAATGAATATTGTAAATGCACAAACAGTAATATCTCCACATTGCAAGGTGCAATTCTGAAATTTTTTGCTTTTTCCTGATAATCCTAGCATGATAAAGAAGATTCAAAGAGAGTGAGATGCCAGCTCCTTTCATTCAGTCAGTAGCTTCAAACATTTCTGGTATATGAAAAACATGTTTTTCAATGGCAAAAATCAATGAATATTGTAAATGCACAAACAGTAATATCTCCACATTGCACGGTGCAATTCTGAAATTTTTAGCTTTTTCCTGTTAATCCTAGCATGATAAAGAAGATTCAAAGAGAGTGAGATGCCAGCTCCTTTCATTCAGTCAGTAGCTTCAAACATTTCTGGTATATGAAAAACATGTTTTTCAATGGCAAAAATCAATGAATATTGTAAATGCACAAACAGTAATATCTCCACATTGCAAGGTGCAATTCTGAAATTTTTTGCTTTTTCCTGCTAATCCTAGCATGATAAAGAAGATTCAAAGAGAGTGAGATGCCAGCTCCTTTCATTCAGTCAGTAGCTTCAAACATTTCTGGTATATGAAAAACATGTTTTTCAATGGCAAAAATCAATGAATATTGTAAATGCACAAACAGTAATATCTCCACATTGCACGGTGCAATTCTGAAATTTTTAGCTTTTTCCTGTTAATCCTAGCATGATAAAGAAGATTCAAAGAGAGTGAGATGCCAGCTCCTTTCATTCAGTCAGTAGCTTCAAACATTTCTGGTATATGAAAAACATGTTTTTCAATGGCAAAAATCAATGAATATTGTAAATGCACAAACAGTAATATCTCCACATTGCAAGGTGCAATTCTGAAATTTTTTGCTTTTTCCTGCTAATCCTAGCATGATAAAGAAGATTCAAAGAGAGTGAGATGCCAGCTCCTTTCATTCAGTCAGTAGCTTCAAACATTTCTGGTATATGAAAAACATGTTTTTCAATGGCAAAAATCAATGAATATTGTAAATGCACAAACAGTAATATCTCCACATTGCATGGTGCAATTCTGAAATTTTTAGCTTTTTCCTGTTAATCCTAGCATGATAAAGAAGATTCAAAGAGAGTGAGATGCCAGCTCCTTTCATTCAGTCAGTAGCTTCAAACATTTCTGGTATATGAAAAACATGTTTTTCAATGGCAAAAATCAATGAATATTGTAAATGCACAAACAGTAATATCTCCACATTGCAAGGTGCAATTCTGAAATTTTTTGCTTTTTCCTGCTAATCCTAGCATGATAAAGAAGATTCAAAGAGAGTGAGATGCCAGCTCCTTTCATTCAGTCAGTAGCTTCAAACATTTCTGGTATATGAAAAACATGTTTTTCAATGGCAAAAATCAATGAATATTGTAAATGCACAAACAGTAATATCTCCACATTGCACGGTGCAATTCTGAAATTTTTAGCTTTTTCCTGTTAATCCTAGCATGATAAAGAAGATTCAAAGAGAGTGAGATGCCAGCTCCTTTCATTCAGTCAGTAGCTTCAAACATTTCTGGTATATGAAAAACATGTTTTTCAATGGCAAAAATCAATGAATATTGTAAATGCACAAACAGTAATATCTCCACATTGCAAGGTGCAATTCTGAAATTTTTTGCTTTTTCCTGTTAATCCTAGCATGATAAAGAAGATTCAAAGAGAGTGAGATGCCAGCTCCTTTCATTCAGTCAGTAGCTTCAAACATTTCTGGTATATGAAAAACATGTTTTTCAATGGCAAAAATCAATGAATATTGTAAATGCACAAACAGTAATATCTCCACATTGCACGGTGCAATTCTGAAATTTTTAGCTTTTTCCTGTTAATCCTAGCATGATAAAGAAGATTCAAAGAGAGTGAGATGCCAGCTCCTTTCATTCAGTCATTAGCTTCAAACATTTCTGGTATATGAAAAACATGTTTTTCAATGGCAAAAATCAATGAATATTGTAAATGCACAAACAGTAATATCTCCACATTGCACGGTGCAATTCTGAAATTTTTAGCTTTTTCCTGTTAATCCTAGCATGATAAAGAAGATTCAAAGAGAGTGAGATGCCAGCTCCTTTCATTCAGTCAGTAGCTTCAAACATTTCTGGTATATGAAAAACATGTTTTTCAATGGCAAAAATCAATGAATATTGTAAATGCACAAACAGTAATATCTCCACATTGCAAGGTGCAATTCTGAAATTTTTTGCTTTTTCCTGATAATCCTAGCATGATAAAGAAGATTCAAAGAGAGTGAGATGCCAGCTCCTTTCATTCAGTCAGTAGCTTCAAACATTTCTGGTATATGAAAAACATGTTTTTCAATGGCAAAAATCAATGAATATTGTAAATGCACAAACAGTAATATCTCCACATTGCAAGGTGCAATTCTGAAATTTTTTGCTTTTTCCTGCTAATCCTAGCATGATAAAGAAGATTCAAAGAGAGTGAGATGCCAGCTCCTTTCATTCAGTCAGTAGCTTCAAACATTTCTGGTATATGAAAAACATGTTTTTCAATGGCAAAAATCAATGAATATTGTAAATGCACAAACAGTAATATCTCCACATTGCACGGTGCAATTCTGAAATTTTTTGCTTTTTCCTGTTAATCCTAGCATGATAAAGAAGATTCAAAGAGAGTGAGATGCCAGCTCCTTTCATTCAGTCAGTAGCTTCAAACATTTCTGGTATATGAAAAACATGTTTTTCAATGGCAAAAATCAATGAATATTGTAAATGCACAAACAGTAATATCTCCACATTGCAAGGTGCAATTCTGAAATTTTTTGCTTTTTCCTGCTAATCCTAGCATGATAAAGAAGATTCAAAGAGAGTGAGATGCCAGCTCCTTTCATTCAGTCAGTAGCTTCAAACATTTCTGGTATATGAAAAACATGTTTTTCAATGGCAAAAATCAATGAATATTGTAAATGCACAAACAGTAATATCTCCACATTGCACGGTGCAATTCTGAAATTTTTAGCTTTTTCCTGTTAATCCTAGCATGATAAAGAAGATTCAAAGAGAGTGAGATGCCAGCTCCTTTCATTCAGTCATTAGCTTCAAACATTTCTGGTATATGAAAAACATGTTTTTCAATGGCAAAAATCAATGAATATTGTAAATGCACAAACAGTAATATCTCCACATTGCACGGTGCAATTCTGAAATTTTTAGCTTTTTCCTGTTAATCCTAGCATGATAAAGAAGATTCAAAGAGAGTGAGATGCCAGCTCCTTTCATTCAGTCAGTAGCTTCAAACATTTCTGGTATATGAAAAACATGTTTTTCAATGGCAAAAATCAATGAATATTGTAAATGCACAAACAGTAATATCTCCACATTGCAAGGTGCAATTCTGAAATTTTTTGCTTTTTCCTGCTAATCCTAGCATGATAAAGAAGATTCAAAGAGAGTGAGATGCCAGCTCCTTTCATTCAGTCAGTAGCTTCAAACATTTCTGGTATATGAAAAACATGTTTTTCAATGGCAAAAATCAATGAATATTGTAAATGCACAAACAGTAATATCTCCACATTGCACGGTGCAATTCTGAAATTTTTAGCTTTTTCCTGTTAATCCTAGCATGATAAAGAAGATTCAAAGAGAGTGAGATGCCAGCTCCTTTCATTCAGTCAGTAGCTTCAAACATTTCTGGTATATGAAAAACATGTTTTTCAATGGCAAAAATCAATGAATATTGTAAATGCACAAACAGTAATATCTCCACATTGCAAGGTGCAATTCTGAAATTTTTTGCTTTTTCCTGCTAATCCTAGCATGATAAAGAAGATTCAAAGAGAGTGAGATGCCAGCTCCTTTCATTCAGTCAGTAGCTTCAAACATTTCTGGTATATGAAAAACATGTTTTTCAATGGCAAAAATCAATGAATATTGTAAATGCACAAACAGTAATATCTCCACATTGCACGGTGCAATTCTGAAATTTTTAGCTTTTTCCTGTTAATCCTAGCATGATAAAGAAGATTCAAAGAGAGTGAGATGCCAGCTCCTTTCATTCAGTCATTAGCTTCAAACATTTCTGGTATATGAAAAACATGTTTTTCAATGGCAAAAATCAATGAATATTGTAAATGCACAAACAGTAATATCTCCACATTGCACGGTGCAATTCTGAAATTTTTAGCTTTTTCCTGTTAATCCTAGCATGATAAAGAAGATTCAAAGAGAGTGAGATGCCAGCTCCTTTCATTCAGTCAGTAGCTTCAAACATTTCTGGTATATGAAAAACATGTTTTTCAATGGCAAAAATCAATGAATATTGTAAATGCACAAACAGTAATATCTCCACATTGCACGGTGCAATTCTGAAATTTTTAGCTTTTTCCTGTTAATCCTAGCATGATAAAGAAGATTCAAAGAGAGTGAGATGCCAGCTCCTTTCATTCAGTCAGTAGCTTCAAACATTTCTGGTATATGAAAAACATGTTTTTCAATGGCAAAAATCAATGAATATTGTAAATGCACAAACAGTAATATCTCCACATTGCAAGGTGCAATTCTGAAATTTTTTGCTTTTTCCTGCTAATCCTAGCATGATAAAGAAGATTCAAAGAGAGTGAGATGCCAGCTCCTTTCATTCAGTCAGTAGCTTCAAACATTTCTGGTATATGAAAAACATGTTTTTCAATGGCAAAAATCAATGAATATTGTAAATGCACAAACAGTAATATCTCCACATTGCACGGTGCAATTCTGAAATTTTTAGCTTTTTCCTGTTAATCCTAGCATGATAAAGAAGATTCAAATAGAGTGAGATGCCAGCTCCTTTCATTCAGTCAGTAGCTTCAAACATTTCTGGTATATGAAAAACATGTTTTTCAATGGCAAAAATCAATGAATATTGTAAATGCACAAACAGTAATATCTCCACATTGCAAGGTGCAATTCTGAAATTTTTTGCTTTTTCCTGCTAATCCTAGCATGATAAAGAAGATTCAAAGAGAGTGAGATGCCAGCTCCTTTCATTCAGTCAGTAGCTTCAAACATTTCTGGTATATGAAAAACATGTTTTTCAATGGCAAAAATCAATGAATATTGTAAATGCACAAACAGTAATATCTCCACATTGCACGGTGCAATTCTGAAATTTTTAGCTTTTTCCTGTTAATCCTAGCATGATAAAGATTCAAAGAGAGTGAGATGCCAGCTCCTTTCATTCAGTCAGTAGCTTCAAACATTTCTGGTATATGAAAAACATGTTTTTCAATGGCAAAAAATGAATATTGTAAATGCACAAACAGTAATATCTCCACATTGCAAGGTGCAATTCTGAAATTTTTTGCTTTTTCCTGTTAATCCTAGCATGATAAAGAAGATTCAAAGAGAGTGAGATGCCAGCTCCTTTCATTCAGTCAGTAGCTTCAAACATTTCTGGTATATGAAAAACATGTTTTTCAATGGCAAAAATCAATGAATATTGTAAATGCACAAACAGTAATATCTCCACATTGCAAGGTGCAATTCTGAAATTTTTTGCTTTTTCCTGCTAATCCTAGCATGATAAAGAAGATTCAAAGAGAGTGAGATGCCAGCTCCTTTCATTCAGTCAGTAGCTTCAAACATTTCTGGTATATGAAAAACATGTTTTTCAATGGCAAAAATCAATGAATATTGTAAATGCACAAACAGTAATATCTCCACATTGCACGGTGCAATTCTGAAATTTTTAGCTTTTTCCTGTTAATCCTAGCATGATAAAGAAGATTCAAAGAGAGTGAGATGCCAGCTCCTTTCATTCAGTCAGTAGCTTCAAACATTTCTGGTATATGAAAAACATGTTTTTCAATGGCAAAAATCAATGAATATTGTAAATGCACAAACAGTAATATCTCCACATTGCAAGGTGCAATTCTGAAATTTTTTGCTTTTTCCTGTTAATCCTAGCATGATAAAGAAGATTCAAAGAGAGTGAGATGCCAGCTCCTTTCATTCAGTCAGTAGCTTCAAACATTTCTGGTATATGAAAAACATGTTTTTCAATGGCAAAAATCAATGAATATTGTAAATGCACAAACAGTAATATCTCCACATTGCACGGTGCAATTCTGAAATTTTTAGCTTTTTCCTGTTAATCCTAGCATGATAAAGAAGATTCAAAGAGAGTGAGATGCCAGCTCCTTTCATTCAGTCATTAGCTTCAAACATTTCTGGTATATGAAAAACATGTTTTTCAATGGCAAAAAATGAATATTGTAAATGCACAAACAGTAATATCTCCACATTGCAAGGTGCAATTCTGAAATTTTTTGCTTTTTCCTGTTAATCCTAGCATGATAAAGAAGATTCAAAGAGAGTGAGATGCCAGCTCCTTTCATTCAGTCAGTAGCTTCAAACATTTCTGGTATATGAAAAACATGTTTTTCAATGGCAAAAATCAATGAATATTGTAAATGCACAAACAGTAATATCTCCACATTGCAAGGTGCAATTCTGAAATTTTTTGCTTTTTCCTGCTAATCCTAGCATGATAAAGAAGATTCAAAGAGAGTGAGATGCCAGCTCCTTTCATTCAGTCAGTAGCTTCAAACATTTCTGGTATATGAAAAACATGTTTTTCAATGGCAAAAATCAATGAATATTGTAAATGCACAAACAGTAATATCTCCACATTGCACGGTGCAATTCTGAAATTTTTAGCTTTTTCCTGTTAATCCTAGCATGATAAAGAAGATTCAAAGAGAGTGAGATGCCAGCTCCTTTCATTCAGTCAGTAGCTTCAAACATTTCTGGTATATGAAAAACATGTTTTTCAATGGCAAAAATCAATGAATATTGTAAATGCACAAACAGTAATATCTCCACATTGCAAGGTGCAATTCTGAAATTTTTTGCTTTTTCCTGTTAATCCTAGCATGATAAAGAAGATTCAAAGAGAGTGAGATGCCAGCTCCTTTCATTCAGTCAGTAGCTTCAAACATTTCTGGTATATGAAAAACATGTTTTTCAATGGCAAAAATCAATGAATATTGTAAATGCACAAACAGTAATATCTCCACATTGCACGGTGCAATTCTGAAATTTTTAGCTTTTTCCTGTTAATCCTAGCATGATAAAGAAGATTCAAAGAGAGTGAGATGCCAGCTCCTTTCATTCAGTCATTAGCTTCAAACATTTCTGGTATATGAAAAACATGTTTTTCAATGGCAAAAATCAATGAATATTGTAAATGCACAAACAGTAATATCTCCACATTGCACGGTGCAATTCTGAAATTTTTAGCTTTTTCCTGTTAATCCTAGCATGATAAAGAAGATTCAAAGAGAGTGAGATGCCAGCTCCTTTCATTCAGTCATTAGCTTCAAACATTTCTGGTATATGAAAAACATGTTTTTCAATGGCAAAAATCAATGAATATTGTAAATGCACAAACAGTAATATCTCCACATTGCACGGTGCAATTCTGAAATTTTTAGCTTTTTCCTGTTAATCCTAGCATGATAAAGAAGATTCAAAGAGAGTGAGATGCCAGCTCCTTTCATTCAGTCAGTAGCTTCAAACATTTCTGGTATATGAAAAACATGTTTTTCAATGGCAAAAATCAATGAATATTGTAAATGCACAAACAGTAATATCTCCACATTGCACGGTGCAATTCTGAAATTTTTAGCTTTTTCCTGTTAATCCTAGCATGATAAAGAAGATTCAAAGAGAGTGAGATGCCAGCTCCTTTCATTCAGTCAGTAGCTTCAAACATTTCTGGTATATGAAAAACATGTTTTTCAATGGCAAAAATCAATGAATATTGTAAATGCACAAACAGTAATATCTCCACATTGCAAGGTGCAATTCTGAAATTTTTTGCTTTTTCCTGCTAATCCTAGCATGATAAAGAAGATTCAAAGAGAGTGAGATGCCAGCTCCTTTCATTCAGTCAGTAGCTTCAAACATTTCTGGTATATGAAAAACATGTTTTTCAATGGCAAAAATCAATGAATATTGTAAATGCACAAACAGTAATATCTCCACATTGCACGGTGCAATTCTGAACTTTTTAGCTTTTTCCTGTTAATCCTAGCATGATAAAGAAGATTCAAAGAGAGTGAGATGCCAGCTCCTTTCATTCAGTCAGTAGCTTCAAACATTTCTGGTATATGAAAAACATGTTTTTCAATGGCAAAAATCAATGAATATTGTAAATGCACAAACAGTAATATCTCCACATTGCAAGGTGCAATTCTGAAATTTTTTGCTTTTTCCTGCTAATCCTAGCATGATAAAGAAGATTCAAAGAGAGTGAGATGCCAGCTCCTTTCATTCAGTCAGTAGCTTCAAACATTTCTGGTATATGAAAAACATGTTTTTCAATGGCAAAAATCAATGAATATTGTAAATGCACAAACAGTAATATCTCCACATTGCAAGGTGCAATTCTGAAATTTTTTGCTTTTTCCTGTTAATCCTAGCATGATAAAGAAGATTCAAAGAGAGTGAGATGCCAGCTCCTTTCATTCAGTCAGTAGCTTCAAACATTTCTGGTATATGAAAAACATGTTTTTCAATGGCAAAAATCAATGAATATTGTAAATGCACAAACAGTAATATCTCCACATTGCAAGGTGCAATTCTGAAATTTTTTGCTTTTTCCTGCTAATCCTAGCATGATAAAGAAGATTCAAAGAGAGTGAGATGCCAGCTCCTTTCATTCAGTCAGTAGCTTCAAACATTTCTGGTATATGAAAAACATGTTTTTCAATGGCAAAAATCAATGAATATTGTAAATGCACAAACAGTAATATCTCCACATTGCACGGTGCAATTCTGAAATTTTTAGCTTTTTCCTGTTAATCCTAGCATGATAAAGAAGATTCAAAGAGAGTGAGATGCCAGCTCCTTTCATTCAGTCAGTAGCTTCAAACATTTCTGGTATATGAAAAACATGTTTTTCAATGGCAAAAATCAATGAATATTGTAAATGCACAAACAGTAATATCTCCACATTGCAAGGTGCAATTCTGAAATTTTTTGCTTTTTCCTGCTAATCCTAGCATGATAAAGAAGATTCAAAGAGAGTGAGATGCCAGCTCCTTTCATTCAGTCAGTAGCTTCAAACATTTCTGGTATATGAAAAACATGTTTTTCAATGGCAAAAATCAATGAATATTGTAAATGCACAAACAGTAATATCTCCACATTGCAAGGTGCAATTCTGAAATTTTTTGCTTTTTCCTGTTAATCCTAGCATGATAAAGAAGATTCAAAGAGAGTGAGATGCCAGCTCCTTTCATTCAGTCAGTAGCTTCAAACATTTCTGGTATATGAAAAACATGTTTTTCAATGGCAAAAATCAATGAATATTGTAAATGCACAAACAGTAATATCTCCACATTGCAAGGTGCAATTCTGAAATTTTTTGCTTTTTCCTGCTAATCCTAGCATGATAAAGAAGATTCAAAGAGAGTGAGATGCCAGCTCCTTTCATTCAGTCAGTAGCTTCAAACATTTCTGGTATATGAAAAACATGTTTTTCAATGGCAAAAATCAATGAATATTGTAAATGCACAAACAGTAATATCTCCACATTGCACGGTGCAATTCTGAAATTTTTAGCTTTTTCCTGTTAATCCTAGCATGATAAAGAAGATTCAAAGAGAGTGAGATGCCAGCTCCTTTCATTCAGTCAGTAGCTTCAAACATTTCTGGTATATGAAAAACATGTTTTTCAATGGCAAAAATCAATGAATATTGTAAATGCACAAACAGTAATATCTCCACATTGCAAGGTGCAATTCTGAAATTTTTTGCTTTTTCCTGCTAATCCTAGCATGATAAAGAAGATTCAAAGAGAGTGAGATGGGGGGGAGTGGCCTGAGCACAGGACGAGATGGCAGCTTGATCCTGAGCTCCCTGAAGGCTAAAACTACAAAGCGACGATAAAAGCAACTTAAGAAGATTTACTCGATCAATTCTTACATGGATTAACTCCCTAAAGCTTAAGGATCATCTGGATACTGAAAAGACTCTCCCTGACCCGTTATTCTGGGAGATATTTCGTTTGGAAGCAGTGAGGTGCGTCCTTGATTTCATGCCAGTCGTGGGTATTGTGACATAGACCTGCAGGCTTGCAGGTCTGTGTGTCTCTGCAAGGGGACCCTCCCTACTCCCTTCCTCTGGACCTAGGAACACTGTTTATCGGGTGCTATCGGACAATTTGCAAAGGATTCATATTTTGAAGAAGGTGGCAAGGAGCCCTTAAAGCCTGCTCTGCTGTTGTGGGAGGCCGGTGGCTGTGGGACGAGCCGATTATATACTTCAGCTTTTACAGCCTGTGCTGGGAAGTAACAAGGACCGAGTCCTAACTAGACCCACGGGACCCTGTAGCCCTGAAAACGGCCCCACTGTACTGAACCACCAGCCTGCAAGCTGTCCCTGCCTGCTATCCACCCCACTACCAGCTGCGACCGGGGGTAAGACTCCTACAGAGATACCACCGCCAGGCGCTGTACCACCCTGCTACTAGCTGCGACCAGTGACAGGATTCCGGAAGTTAAAAACACCGGCCGGCACTTTCTGTGGAGGATCGCGGACCCCGGGGACCTTCCAGATCTACAATCAAGTAAGAAGATTGTGAGACCGGAGCCCTGAGAAGTCCAGCACACGGACGCCAAGCTACGGGACCTTCCTGCTTCAGGACGCCGGCAGCAGCCCGAAGACCCGGCCCTGCTCACAGCTGACGCGGCTACACAGAGGAGAGGAACTGTAGATATCATCATAAAAAGGTCAGACAAGCCCTGGCTGATGCCAGGGCTATTATCGTGACTCTGTGAGGCTATTGTCTGGGGTCTGGTGGCGGCGGTGTCCCTTTTATTTTGTGGAGCGGTCCTCCCTCTCCCTCCTGCTGACGGGCGCTGCTTGTGTCTGCGGCCGGGATCTCTGCCTCTTGCTACGGCTGTTCCCTGGGTTCGGGGGCTGTTCCGGTGGTGGCAGTTCCCCCTCCTTAGTTCCGGAGCCGCTCCGCTCCTGGCTCTGCCCCTGTCTCCCTTCTAAAGACCGGCGCTGCCGGTGTATAGGGCTTACAGCCCCACATCCCCCGGGGCTGATTTACAAGCGGCGGTGTCTCCCTCCTGCTTCTGGGGGGGCCGCTTTGTCCCTCCCCACTAGTAATTGACAGGTGCCACCGGTCCCCGCGCTCCGCTCCACCTATTCCCGTTGTGCCGCTCTGCTGACTGTGCCCCTCCGGTGTTGGGACCCTACAGACCCCTGTGACTGCCTCCCCCTCTTGTGCTGGTGTTGCTGCGCTCTGATCTTGCCCTTGGTCCTTCCCTGCAGCGGCACCGCTGCCCTCCTCTGCCTCATATCCATAATCAGCTGATAGATTCAATTCTCCCGCCCCCTGCTGCAGCGTCCTCTGTACTGCTGTCCATGGTCCTGATCAAATTCTCCTGCCCTCTGCTGCGGCGTAGCTCTGCACTGCTGTCCATGGTGCTGATTTGAGCTGCTGTCCATGGTGCTGATTTCAGTCAAACTCTCCTGCCCCTGCTACAGCGTCGCTCTGTTCTGCTGTCCAAGGTGCTGATTTTACATTAGTTAATTCTCTTGCCTCCTGCTGCAACATTGCTTTGCACTGCTGTCCATGGTGCTGATTTTATATCAGTACTGATACAGAGGTCCATCAAACATCAAACTTTGGACAAACATTTAATTGTGAGACTTGACTTTGAGGAGGGGTGGAGGATAGGAGGAATTGCTTCTGCCATATATATACTGTGATTTCGCTACCTGATATACATATAACAGTTGGTGCCCATGGAACTCTACAGATCTGCAAGTTTCCACAATAATTAGTTTTCTGTTAAGAACTATATGTGCCTTTTATTTTTATCCCTCAGGTCAAGTTTACTATTTCTCTTGATATTTTTGATTGTGATTTACATTTAAAGGATTGCATTCTAGGGGGTACATAATTCTGCAGTCTTTAAGGGTATTGATTGCCTCTTATTGGAGTGATATTTGTTTAATGCTAATTTCTTCCAGTCATTGTTCCTAGTCATTTTGCTACTCTAAAGTCTTCTATCCACTCTCTAGCTTAAATATTCCCATTGTCTTTTTGGTGTTTTCCTTATATATACACTTAGGACTTATTTTTTTTTACAATGGCGGCTAACAAAAAAAATACCCAAAAGTCTTTGGAAGCTCCCCTTAAAACTAGTGTGGTAAGAGCGAAGTCCTCCCAACGTTCTTCATTTTCAAATCCCTCAGAGGATACTGTCAATACCATTAGTCCACTTAAGTCCAGATCACCTCATAGAAATCCTGACGATAGACAGAGTTTTAAAGTAAGCTCTCCCACCAAAGACTCTGCTAAAAGTCTATTTTCTCCAAAACCACAGAGAATTCATGACGCTAAACCTGCCCCTTCCACCGTAGTTAAAGAAAAAAAAGTGGAAGAGATGGACATTTCCATCTCATCAAAGAGAAGGGATCCAGGAGCTTGGAGCAACAAATATTCCTCACTGGCCACGAGTTCGGAGGAGGAATCCTCGGACACGTCTCCCAATCCTAGTCCAGATAAGAGACGTGCCAAAAAGGACGTCTCCCCTTCGTCTTCAGACCCTACGCCTAGTGTCCCGGCCAAAATACCCATTTCTCAAGAGTTGGGAAATACCGACCTTGGTTCATATCTGGACAATCTTTTAAAGACGATTGACAGAAATATGAAACTGGGCTTTGAGAAACAGGTAGACACCATGAAATCTACTTTGGAAGCTTTTGGAGTTAAATTGGAGGAAAACACTAAAAGACTTGAAACGGTGGAGGATAAGGTGGAGTCTGTTTCTTCTGATAATTTGGAAATTAAATCCGAGCTCAAAAGACTTAGATTAAAAGTTGCGGATTTGGAGGATAGGAGTAGGAGAAATAATTTGAAGATTAGGGGCATATCTGAGGATGTTTCTCCCTCGGATATCTCAGCTTTTCTCAAAGACTTTTTTCACAAGACAATCCCATCCCTTTCTGAGCAGGATCTTATCATTGATAGGGCCCATCGCTTATTTCGTCCGACCTCCATTTCCCCGGATCTTCCTAGGGATGTAATAGCTAGGTTGCATTTCTTCTCGACTAAAGAGAGAATCTTGAATTATATCAGGGAAAATAGGACTTTTCCAGAGCCTTTCTCACACCTAAAAATCTTCTCCGATTTTTCCAAAGAAACCATGGATGCAAGAAGGTCATACAAATTGATCACAGATAGACTGAGGGATATGAATATCCCATATAGGTGGGGCTTTCCAGTAAAGTTGCTGATTTTCTTTAACCGGAAAACATTCACTCTTACAGATCCTGATGAAGGCCCCAAATTTTTTGATTTTATAAAAGACATTCCCTACAAAGTTACAAAGGCACCCCACCGCTGAAATGATAAACACTACTCCCTCGGGAGCCCTCTTTAAAAATAATCTCATTTTATCACCTCACCTAACATGCTATAATAAATTTATCATTCTTCTTATATTTGGCCTTCATGGTTTGTCCACATTATTTTTCCCCCCAATCTGAGGGAGAACCTTTTCGGTGAAGGTTCCCTCAGGAGATTTTTTGATTCGTTTTTTTTTTCTTTTTCTTTGAATATTTGGTTATTGTTATTACTATCTTTGAATTAATATTAGAGATATTGTATTCCAGCTTTGATTGTCGGTTGATTATTTTTTGGGAATTTGTTGGACCAACTGACCCCTCTCCTTTTGACTTACTTTAATTATTAATTTACCTATGCCTATCAAGATCATCACCTATAATGTAAGAGGCCTAAACAGTCCCAATAAGAGATTCTCCCTTTGGAAGGAATTGGGTCATCTTGGTGCTGATGTTGCGTGTCTTCAGGAGACAAGGTTTGCCGAGGGAAAACACCCTACTTTCACCCACAAACGCTACCCTCATATATTTGAATCCACTAGCGACCGGAAAAAAGCCGGTGTAGCTACAGTGATCAGAGATTCTGTCCCATTTGAGTTTTTAGATCAGCATAAAGATGTCAATGGAAGGTTCCATATATTGCTCTGTAAACTGAATAATCATGAGTGCACTGTTGTTAACCTATACGCCCCAAATAAAAAGCAAATACCCTTTTTGAATAAGGTTTTTAGAAAGGTTGAAGAGGTTAGGAGAGGTGAATTGATTTTTTTGGGAGACTTCAACATGGTCCCGGACGGGCATATGGACTCTTCCTCCCCCAGCCGTCATTTATACCCGACGCTAAATAACTGGCTTTATAAAAACGAACTATTTGATACATTTAGATGTCTGCAAACTACCTCCAAAGAATTCTCCCATTTTTCGGATGCGCACCAAACGGCCTCTAGAATAGACTTAATAATAACTGACGTTTTTTCTTTACCCAAATTCTCTAACGTATCTATAGGTCTTAGGTCTCTATCAGATCATGCCCCTACGTCATGTGAAATTCATATTGGTCCTCTTATTAAAAATGGATTTCTTTGGAAATGTAGATCTTCACTTATTCATAACCCCAAAAACAAAAAAATTATTGAAAAAGCTATTTCTGATTATTTTAGGGAGAATGATACCCCAGATTTATCTAATCCCTTCTCCAGCTGGTGCGCTCACAAGGCCGTCCTTCGTGGTGTACTAATGCAGATATCCTCATTTGAAAAAAAAGAAAAAAGATCAAAAATTAATTCTCTTCAAAAACTGATTAGGGAAAAAGAACTAGAGCAAATTAATCTTCCTTCCCCTTCCCCAATAATTCAAAAAGAACTCTCAAATTTAAGGGTAGAGCTAAAATCAGAAATTTCTTCCTCCTATGATGCAATTATTCGGAAATCAAAATTTAATTACTATGCGGCTCTAAATAAACCTACCCGCTTTATGGCCCGCCTAGTCAAATGTAAAAGAGCAATTAATAGAATAGATAAAATAAAAAACAATAGTGGAATAACGTTTTGCCACCCTAAAGATATAGTGAACCAGTTTGCAAATTTTTACAAAAAACTCTACAACATCAAAACTGATCCTCTAATTTCCCATCCTCACCCAGATGCAATCAACAAATTTTTATCCTCCATTAACCTACCGAAATTGAGCCCTCTGGATCACGAGTCATTGAATAAGCCTTTTTCTAACCTTGAAATTATTAACACAATAAAGCAACTTAAAGATTTCAAGGCTCCGGGTCCAGATGGGTTCATTAATGAGTATTATAAAACTTTTTGTGACCTACTTTCTTCCCCTCTCACGAAAATTTTCAATCATGCTTCCTCAATAAGCTCCTTCCCCTCAGAAATGCTGGAAGCCACCATTACCCTAATACCCAAGTCTAAGGATGAGAGAGATAATGTTAAAAATTATAGGCCCATTTCGCTAATTAACACTGATATTAAGATATATTCGAAAATTCTGGCCAATCGTTTATCGACTATTCTCCCATCTCTCATCAACGATGATCAGATTGGCTTCGTTGGTGGGAGGCAAGCAACTGATGGCTCTAGAAGACTTCTGAATATTATTAAGGTGATAAATACGGCGAAACTCCCAACTTCATTGCTTGCTTTAGACGCTGAAAAAGCTTTCGACAGGTTAAATTGGCTATACCTTAAACTCACCCTTATTAAATTCGGTTTTGATAACAAATTTCTCTCTTCAATTATGGCCCTCTATTCTAACCCCCAAGCAAAAATTTATGTTAACAATTATCTCTCAAATCCAATCCCTATCACAAATGGTACTAGACAGGGTTGCCCACTTTCCCCCCTTCTCTTTGTCCTGGCTATGGAGCCTTTGGCACAGAGGATTAGAGAAAACACTGACATTAGGGGGATTTCTACCCCATCTCGAGAATTTAAAATTGGCCTCTTTGCAGATGATGTTATGCTTTCCTTGCTGGACCCAGTAAATTCGGTTGCGGAGGTTTCAAAGGTTCTAGAACTATTCTCTCAGATTTCTTATTTTAAAATTAACAATGAGAAGTCTAAACTTTTGAATATTAATCTGGACCGCCAGACGAGAGAGGTTTTACACTCAAGATTTTCCTTTGGTCTGGCTAAACGCAATCTGACTTATTTGGGGATCAGTATTGGTAAATCTATTAATTCAACAATCTCTGACAATCTGGTTCTGATTGATGACATCGTCCGAGGAGATTTGATGGATTTTATGAAAAAGGATTTGTCGTGGTGGGGTAGAGTCCTCTCTATCAAGATGTTTGTTCTTCCCAAAATTTTGTATTTTTTCCGCAACCTACCTTTATCTATTTCCCATATCTTTATTCAAAAAATTCAAAATCAGATTAATTCTTATGTCTGGGATAATAAACGTGCGAGGATATCTGCTGATATATTGTACAAGAATAAAAGTAACGGAGGTCTGAGCCATCCTAATATTTCCGCTTACTATCTGGCAAACCTTATCAAACAGAGCAGTTACTGGTTTAATTCTGACAGCCCCCCAGCTTGGATGATTCTGGAGACCTTCTTAAATAACGGTTCTTCTCCTCGTGAATTGTTACTCAGGCATCTCTTTAGACAGTGTACTCATGATTCTTCCCACCCTATTTTCCAGGCGATCATTGACGCCTGGAAAAAAATCACCAAAAAAAAGAAAAAGAATCCTTTAAGAGATTCTGATATGGATAAGCTTTCCCTTGTCAAAAAATTTCCAATTGGTTTTGTTGCTGATCTGTATAACTCTTCCATTCCAGATCAATGGGACATTAAAGGGTTAAGGAAAATTGGAGACTTGTATGAAGCTTCTGTCTTTATCCCTTTCCAAATTCTTAAGAAAAGATTCAATTTGCCTTTTTCTGATTTCTTTTTATACTCTCATTTAAAGAGCATTATTCTGGAATTCATTTCTAGCAAATTTATCGTTTCCGAAATCTCGGTGAACCTGTTAAGTAACGCATCCCATAAGATTTTTTGGAGCCTGAGACACCTATATAACAGCTTCAATAATGACCTCTCTTTCCAAAAACATCTTTACATGATTCGATGGGAAAAGGACCTAAAACTCAATTTCCAATCCGACCAATGGGAGAATGCTCTTCTTTTCTCACAAGCCTCTAATATATCTATGCCCTTACAAGAGGCCTACTTCAAAATTTTAACCAGATGGTACTACACTCCAATCAGGCTCCACTATATAAAGCCCAGCAACTCTCCCCTCTGTTGGAGGGAGTGCGGCCTCAGGGGAGATCTGTTACATCTCTTTTGGAGCTGCCCTAAAATCCGCAATCTATGGGCTCAGATCTCTTCTTTGGTAGATGATCTCTTGGGCAGACCACTAATATTGACCCCTCAAAGGGCTTTACTATCCTTGGATCTTGAATCATACAAGTCGTTTGAAAGATCTTTGGTGATTCATTTATTCTCAGTTTGTAAGAATACATTGGCTTTTTATTGGAGAAAGTCACATGTCCCCACTTTGGAGGACTTAGTTGATAAGATGAATCTCCATAGAATATTTGAACTCAGATTTGCCCTTATTAACAATAATTTACTTAAATTTTCTAAGAAGTGGGATATTTGGTCCATTAAGTTCCCTCAACCATCTCATAATGCTGGAATATCTTAATAGGTGTTACATGTTTAGCTTATTAATATGTTTAATTTTGCTAATATGATAGTGGTGTGTGTTTAATTGTTCAAGTTATCTATTATCATGTTTATTATTTGACGAACAAATTTCTCCCACCTTCCCTGATTATTCCATTTCCGTTTGTACCCTTTCCCTTCCCCTTCCTCGGAATTACCCCTTCCCACGAATATTCTTATTTCACTACTTTATGCTACGATTGTTATTCCCCTGTTAAACTGTTTATTAAAAATAAAAAAAAAATATGGTAAAACAAAGAGAGTGAGATGCCAGCTCCTTTCATTCAGTCAGTAGCTTCAAACATTTCTGGTATATGAAAAACATGTTTTTCAATGGCAAAAATCAATGAATATTGTAAATGCACAAACAGTAATATCTCCACATTGCATGGTGCAATTCTGAAATTTTTAGCTTTTTCCTGTTTATCCTAGCATGATAAAGAAGATTCAAAGAGAGTGAGATGCCAGCTCCTTTCATTCAGTCAGTAGCTTCAAACATTTCTGGTATATGAAAAACATGTTTTTCAATGGCAAAAATCAATGAATATTGTAAATGCACAAACAGTAATATCTCCACATTGCACGGTGCAATTCTGAAATTTTTAGCTTTTTCCTGTTAATCCTAGCATGATAAAGAAGATTCAAAGAGAGTGAGATGCCAGCTCCTTTCATTCAGTCAGTAGCTTCAAACATTTCTGGTATATGAAAAACATGTTTTTCAATGGCAAAAATCAATGAATATTGTAAATGCACAAACAGTAATATCTCCACATTGCAAGGTGCAATTCTGAAATTTTTTGCTTTTTCCTGCTAATCCTAGCATGATAAAGAAGATTCAAAGAGAGTGAGATGCCAGCTCCTTTCATTCAGTCAGTAGCTTCAAACATTTCTGGTATATGAAAAACATGTTTTTCAATGGCAAAAATCAATGAATATTGTAAATGCACAAACAGTAATATCTCCACATTGCAAGGTGCAATTCTGAAATTTTTTGCTTTTTCCTGCTAATCCTAGCATGATAAAGAAGATTCAAAGAGAGTGAGATGCCAGCTCCTTTCATTCAGTCAGTAGCTTCAAACATTTCTGGTATATGAAAAACATGTTTTTCAATGGCAAAAATCAATGAATATTGTAAATGCACAAACAGTAATATCTCCACATTGCACGGTGCAATTCTGAATTTTTTAGCTTTTTCCTGTTAATCCTAGCATGATAAAGAAGATTCAAAGAGAGTGAGATGCCAGCTCCTTTCATTCAGTCAGTAGCTTCAAACATTTCTGGTATATGAAAAACATGTTTTTCAATGGCAAAAATCAATGAATATTGTAAATGCACAAACAGTAATATCTCCACATTGCAAGGTGCAATTCTGAAATTTTTTGCTTTTTCCTGCTAATCCTAGCATGATAAAGAAGATTCAAAGAGAGTGAGATGCCAGCTCCTTTCATTCAGTCAGTAGCTTCAAACATTTCTGGTATATGAAAAACATGTTTTTCAATGGCAAAAATCAATGAATATTGTAAATGCACAAACAGTAATATCTCCACATTGCAAGGTGCAATTCTGAAATTTTTTGCTTTTTCCTGTTAATCCTAGCATGATAAAGAAGATTCAAAGAGAGTGAGATGCCAGCTCCTTTCATTCAGTCAGTAGCTTCAAACATTTCTGGTATATGAAAAACATGTTTTTCAATGGCAAAAATCAATGAATATTGTAAATGCACAAACAGTAATATCTCCACATTGCAAGGTGCAATTCTGAAATTTTTTGCTTTTTCCTGCTAATCCTAGCATGATAAAGAAGATTCAAAGAGAGTGAGATGCCAGCTCCTTTCATTCAGTCAGTAGCTTCAAACATTTCTGGTATATGAAAAACATGTTTTTCAATGGCAAAAATCAATGAATATTGTAAATGCACAAACAGTAATATCTCCACATTGCACGGTGCAATTCTGAAATTTTTAGCTTTTTCCTGTTAATCCTAGCATGATAAAGAAGATTCAAAGAGAGTGAGATGCCAGCTCCTTTCATTCAGTCAGTAGCTTCAAACATTTCTGGTATATGAAAAACATGTTTTTCAATGGCAAAAATCAATGAATATTGTAAATGCACAAACAGTAATATCTCCACATTGCAAGGTGCAATTCTGAAATTTTTTGCTTTTTCCTGCTAATCCTAGCATGATAAAGAAGATTCAAAGAGAGTGAGATGCCAGCTCCTTTCATTCAGTCAGTAGCTTCAAACATTTCTGGTATATGAAAAACATGTTTTTCAATGGCAAAAATCAATGAATATTGTAAATGCACAAACAGTAATATCTCCACATTGCACGGTGCAATTCTGAAATTTTTAGCTTTTTCCTGTTTATCCTAGCATGATAAAGAAGATTCAAAGAGAGTGAGATGCCAGCTCCTTTCATTCAGTCAGTAGCTTCAAACATTTCTGGTATATGAAAAACATGTTTTTCAATGGCAAAAATCAATGAATATTGTAAATGCACAAACAGTAATATCTCCACATTGCAAGGTGCAATTCTGAAATTTTTTGCTTTTTCCTGTTAATCCTAGCATGATAAAGAAGATTCAAAGAGAGTGAGATGCCAGCTCCTTTCATTCAGTCAGTAGCTTCAAACATTTCTGGTATATGAAAAACATGTTTTTCAATGGCAAAAATCAATGAATATTGTAAATGCACAAACAGTAATATCTCCACATTGCAAAGTGCAATTCTGAAATTTTTTGCTTTTTCCTGCTAATCCTAGCATGATAAAGAAGATTCAAAGAGAGTGAGATGCCAGCTCCTTTCATTCAGTCAGTAGCTTCAAACATTTCTGGTATATGAAAAACATGTTTTTCAATGGCAAAAATCAATGAATATTGTAAATGCACAAACAGTAATATCTCCACATTGCACGGTGCAATTCTGAAATTTTTAGCTTTTTCCTGTTAATCCTAGCATGATAAAGAAGATTCAAAGAGAGTGAGATGCCAGCTCCTTTCATTCAGTCAGTTGCTTCAAACATTTCTGGTATATGAAAAACATGTTTTTCAATGGCAAAAATCAATGAATATTGTAAATGCACAAACAGTAATATCTCCACATTGCAAGGTGCAATTCTGAAATTTTTTGCTTTTTCCTGCTAATCCTAGCATGATAAAGAAGATTCAAAGAGAGTGAGATGCCAGCTCCTTTCATTCAGTCAGTAGCTTCAAACATTTCTGGTATATGAAAAACATGTTTTTCAATGGCAAAAATCAATGAATATTGTAAATGCACAAACAGTAATATCTCCACATTGCAAGGTGCAATTCTGAAATTTTTTGCTTTTTCCTGCTAATCCTAGCATGATAAAGAAGATTCAAAGAGAGTGAGATGCCAGCTCCTTTCATTCAGTCAGTAGCTTCAAACATTTCTGGTATATGAAAAACATGTTTTTCAATGGCAAAAATCAATGAATATTGTAAATGCACAAACAGTAATATCTCCACATTGCACGGTGCAATTCTGAAATTTTTAGCTTTTTCCTGTTAATCCTAGCATGATAAAGAAGATTCAAAGAGAGTGAGATGCCAGCTCCTTTCATTCAGTCAGTAGCTTCAAACATTTCTGGTATATGAAAAACATGTTTTTCAATGGCAAAAATCAATGAATATTGTAAATGCACAAACAGTAATATCTCCACATTGCAAGGTGCAATTCTGAAATTTTTTGCTTTTTCCTGTTAATCCTAGCATGATAAAGAAGATTCAAAGAGAGTGAGATGCCAGCTCCTTTCATTCAGTCAGTAGCTTCAAACATTTCTGGTATATGAAAAACATGTTTTTCAATGGCAAAAATCAATGAATATTGTAAATGCACAAACAGTAATATCTCCACATTGCAAGGTGCAATTCTGAAATTTTTTGCTTTTTCCTGCTAATCCTAGCATGATAAAGAAGATTCAAAGAGAGTGAGATGCCAGCTCCTTTCATTCAGTCAGTAGCTTCAAACATTTCTGGTATATGAAAAACATGTTTTTCAATGGCAAAAATCAATGAATATTGTAAATGCACAAACAGTAATATCTCCACATTGCACGGTGCAATTCTGAAATTTGTAGCTTTTTCCTGTTAATCCTAGCATGATAAAGAAGATTCAAAGAGAGTGAGATGTCAGCTCCTTTCATTCAGTCAGTAGCTTCAAACATTTCTGGTATATGAAAAACATGTTTTTCAATGGCAAAAATCAATGAATATTGTAAATGCACAAACAGTAATATCTCCACATTGCAAGGTGCAATTCTGAAATTTTTTGCTTTTTCCTGCTAATCCTAGCATGATAAAGAAGTTTCAAAGAGAGATGCCAGCTCCTTTCATTCAGTCAGTAGCTTCAAACATTTCTGGTATATGAAAAACATGTTTTTCAATGGCAAAAATCAATGAATATTGTAAATGCACAAACAGTAATATCTCCACATTGCACGGTGCAATTCTGAAATTTTTAGCTTTTTCCTGTTAATCCTAGCATGATAAAGAAGATTCAAAGAGAGTGAGATGCCAGCTCCTTTCATTCAGTCAGTAGCTTCAAACATTTCTGGTATATGAAAAACATGTTTTTCAATGGCAAAAATCAATGAATATTGTAAATGCACAAACAGTAATATCTCCACATTGCAAGGTGCAATTCTGAAATTTTTTGCTTTTTCCTGCTAATCCTAGCATGATAAAGAAGATTCAAAGAGAGTGAGATGCCAGCTCCTTTCATTCAGTCAGTAGCTTCAAACATTTCTGGTATATGAAAAACATGTTTTTCAATGGCAAAAATCAATGAATATTGTAAATGCACAAACAGTAATATCTCCACATTGCACGGTGCAATTCTGAAATTTTTAGCTTTTTCCTGTTAATCCTAGCATGATAAAGAAGATTCAAAGAGAGTGAGATGCCAGCTCCTTTCATTCAGTCATTAGCTTCAAACATTTCTGGTATATGAAAAACATGTTTTTCAATGGCAAAAATCAATGAATATTGTAAATGCACAAACAGTAATATCTCCACATTGCACGGTGCAATTCTGAAATTTTTAGCTTTTTCCTGTTAATCCTAGCATGATAAAGAAGATTCAAAGAGAGTGAGATGCCAGCTCCTTTCATTCAGTCAGTAGCTTCAAACATTTCTGGTATATGAAAAACATGTTTTTCAATGGCAAAAATCAATGAATATTGTAAATGCACAAACAGTAATATCTCCACATTGCACGGTGCAATTCTGAAATTTTTAGCTTTTTCCTGTTAATCCTAGCATGATAAAGAAGATTCAAAGAGAGTGAGATGCCAGCTCCTTTCATTCAGTCAGTAGCTTCAAACATTTCTGGTATATGAAAAACATGTTTTTCAATGGCAAAAATCAATGAATATTGTAAATGCACAAACAGTAATATCTCCACATTGCAAGGTGCAATTCTGAAATTTTTTGCTTTTTCCTGCTAATCCTAGCATGATAAAGAAGATTCAAAGAGAGTGAGATGCCAGCTCCTTTCATTCAGTCAGTAGCTTCAAACATTTCTGGTATATGAAAAACATGTTTTTCAATGGCAAAAATCAATGAATATTGTAAATGCACAAACAGTAATATCTCCACATTGCACGGTGCAATTCTGAAATTTTTAGCTTTTTCCTGTTAATCCTAGCATGATAAAGAAGATTCAAATAGAGTGAGATGCCAGCTCCTTTCATTCAGTCAGTAGCTTCAAACATTTCTGGTATATGAAAAACATGTTTTTCAATGGCAAAAATCAATGAATATTGTAAATGCACAAACAGTAATATCTCCACATTGCAAGGTGCAATTCTGAAATTTTTTGCTTTTTCCTGCTAATCCTAGCATGATAAAGAAGATTCAAAGAGAGTGAGATGCCAGCTCCTTTCATTCAGTCAGTAGCTTCAAACATTTCTGGTATATGAAAAACATGTTTTTCAATGGCAAAAATCAATGAATATTGTAAATGCACAAACAGTAATATCTCCACATTGCACGGTGCAATTCTGAAATTTTTAGCTTTTTCCTGTTAATCCTAGCATGATAAAGATTCAAAGAGAGTGAGATGCCAGCTCCTTTCATTCAGTCAGTAGCTTCAAACATTTCTGGTATATGAAAAACATGTTTTTCAATGGCAAAAAATGAATATTGTAAATGCACAAACAGTAATATCTCCACATTGCAAGGTGCAATTCTGAAATTTTTTGCTTTTTCCTGTTAATCCTAGCATGATAAAGAAGATTCAAAGAGAGTGAGATGCCAGCTCCTTTCATTCAGTCAGTAGCTTCAAACATTTCTGGTATATGAAAAACATGTTTTTCAATGGCAAAAATCAATGAATATTGTAAATGCACAAACAGTAATATCTCCACATTGCAAGGTGCAATTCTGAAATTTTTTGCTTTTTCCTGCTAATCCTAGCATGATAAAGAAGATTCAAAGAGAGTGAGATGCCAGCTCCTTTCATTCAGTCAGTAGCTTCAAACATTTCTGGTATATGAAAAACATGTTTTTCAATGGCAAAAATCAATGAATATTGTAAATGCACAAACAGTAATATCTCCACATTGCACGGTGCAATTCTGAAATTTTTAGCTTTTTCCTGTTAATCCTAGCATGATAAAGAAGATTCAAAGAGAGTGAGATGCCAGCTCCTTTCATTCAGTCAGTAGCTTCAAACATTTCTGGTATATGAAAAACATGTTTTTCAATGGCAAAAATCAATGAATATTGTAAATGCACAAACAGTAATATCTCCACATTGCAAGGTGCAATTCTGAAATTTTTTGCTTTTTCCTGTTAATCCTAGCATGATAAAGAAGATTCAAAGAGAGTGAGATGCCAGCTCCTTTCATTCAGTCAGTAGCTTCAAACATTTCTGGTATATGAAAAACATGTTTTTCAATGGCAAAAATCAATGAATATTGTAAATGCACAAACAGTAATATCTCCACATTGCACGGTGCAATTCTGAAATTTTTAGCTTTTTCCTGTTAATCCTAGCATGATAAAGAAGATTCAAAGAGAGTGAGATGCCAGCTCCTTTCATTCAGTCATTAGCTTCAAACATTTCTGGTATATGAAAAACATGTTTTTCAATGGCAAAAATCAATGAATATTGTAAATGCACAAACAGTAATATCTCCACATTGCACGGTGCAATTCTGAAATTTTTAGCTTTTTCCTGTTAATCCTAGCATGATAAAGAAGATTCAAAGAGAGTGAGATGCCAGCTCCTTTCATTCAGTCAGTAGCTTCAAACATTTCTGGTATATGAAAAACATGTTTTTCAATGGCAAAAATCAATGAATATTGTAAATGCACAAACAGTAATATCTCCACATTGCAAGGTGCAATTCTGAAATTTTTTGCTTTTTCCTGATAATCCTAGCATGATAAAGAAGATTCAAAGAGAGTGAGATGCCAGCTCCTTTCATTCAGTCAGTAGCTTCAAACATTTCTGGTATATGAAAAACATGTTTTTCAATGGCAAAAATCAATGAATATTGTAAATGCACAAACAGTAATATCTCCACATTGCAAGGTGCAATTCTGAAATTTTTTGCTTTTTCCTGCTAATCCTAGCATGATAAAGAAGATTCAAAGAGAGTGAGATGCCAGCTCCTTTCATTCAGTCAGTAGCTTCAAACATTTCTGGTATATGAAAAACATGTTTTTCAATGGCAAAAATCAATGAATATTGTAAATGCACAAACAGTAATATCTCCACATTGCAAAGTGCAATTCTGAAATTTTTTGCTTTTTCCTGCTAATCCTAGCATGATAAAGAAGATTCAAAGAGAGTGAGATGCCAGCTCCTTTCATTCAGTCAGTAGCTTCAAACATTTCTGGTATATGAAAAACATGTTTTTCAATGGCAAAAATCAATGAATATTGTAAATGCACAAACAGTAATATCTCCACATTGCACGGTGCAATTCTGAAATTTTTAGCTTTTTCCTGTTAATCCTAGCATGATAAAGAAGATTCAAAGAGAGTGAGATGCCAGCTCCTTTCATTCAGTCAGTTGCTTCAAACATTTCTGGTATATGAAAAACATGTTTTTCAATGGCAAAAATCAATGAATATTGTAAATGCACAAACAGTAATATCTCCACATTGCAAGGTGCAATTCTGAAATTTTTTGCTTTTTCCTGCTAATCCTAGCATGATAAAGAAGATTCAAAGAGAGTGAGATGCCAGCTCCTTTCATTCAGTCAGTAGCTTCAAACATTTCTGGTATATGAAAAACATGTTTTTCAATGGCAAAAATCAATGAATATTGTAAATGCACAAACAGTAATATCTCCACATTGCAAAGTGCAATTCTGAAATTTTTTGCTTTTTCCTGCTAATCCTAGCATGATAAAGAAGATTCAAAGAGAGTGAGATGCCAGCTCCTTTCATTCAGTCAGTAGCTTCAAACATTTCTGGTATATGAAAAACATGTTTTTCAATGGCAAAAATCAATGAATATTGTAAATGCACAAACAGTAATATCTCCACATTGCACGGTGCAATTCTGAAATTTTTAGCTTTTTCCTGTTAATCCTAGCATGATAAAGAAGATTCAAAGAGAGTGAGATGCCAGCTCCTTTCATTCAGTCAGTTGCTTCAAACATTTCTGGTATATGAAAAACATGTTTTTCAATGGCAAAAATCAATGAATATTGTAAATGCACAAACAGTAATATCTCCACATTGCAAGGTGCAATTCTGAAATTTTTTGCTTTTTCCTGCTAATCCTAGCATGATAAAGAAGATTCAAAGAGAGTGAGATGCCAGCTCCTTTCATTCAGTCAGTAGCTTCAAACATTTCTGGTATATGAAAAACATGTTTTTCAATGGCAAAAATCAATGAATATTGTAAATGCACAAACAGTAATATCTCCACATTGCAAGGTGCAATTCTGAAATTTTTTGCTTTTTCCTGCTAATCCTAGCATGATAAAGAAGATTCAAAGAGAGTGAGATGCCAGCTCCTTTCATTCAGTCAGTAGCTTCAAACATTTCTGGTATATGAAAAACATGTTTTTCAATGGCAAAAATCAATGAATATTGTAAATGCACAAACAGTAATATCTCCACATTGCACGGTGCAATTCTGAAATTTTTAGCTTTTTCCTGTTAATCCTAGCATGATAAAGAAGATTCAAAGAGAGTGAGATGCCAGCTCCTTTCATTCAGTCAGTAGCTTCAAACATTTCTGGTATATGAAAAACATGTTTTTCAATGGCAAAAATCAATGAATATTGTAAATGCACAAACAGTAATATCTCCACATTGCAAGGTGCAATTCTGAAATTTTTTGCTTTTTCCTGTTAATCCTAGCATGATAAAGAAGATTCAAAGAGAGTGAGATGCCAGCTCCTTTCATTCAGTCAGTAGCTTCAAACATTTCTGGTATATGAAAAACATGTTTTTCAATGGCAAAAATCAATGAATATTGTAAATGCACAAACAGTAATATCTCCACATTGCAAGGTGCAATTCTGAAATTTTTTGCTTTTTCCTGCTAATCCTAGCATGATAAAGAAGATTCAAAGAGAGTGAGATGCCAGCTCCTTTCATTCAGTCAGTAGCTTCAAACATTTCTGGTATATGAAAAACATGTTTTTCAATGGCAAAAATCAATGAATATTGTAAATGCACAAACAGTAATATCTCCACATTGCACGGTGCAATTCTGAAATTTGTAGCTTTTTCCTGTTAATCCTAGCATGATAAAGAAGATTCAAAGAGAGTGAGATGTCAGCTCCTTTCATTCAGTCAGTAGCTTCAAACATTTCTGGTATATGAAAAACATGTTTTTCAATGGCAAAAATCAATGAATATTGTAAATGCACAAACAGTAATATCTCCACATTGCAAGGTGCAATTCTGAAATTTTTTGCTTTTTCCTGCTAATCCTAGCATGATAAAGAAGTTTCAAAGAGAGATGCCAGCTCCTTTCATTCAGTCAGTAGCTTCAAACATTTCTGGTATATGAAAAACATGTTTTTCAATGGCAAAAATCAATGAATATTGTAAATGCACAAACAGTAATATCTCCACATTGCACGGTGCAATTCTGAAATTTTTAGCTTTTTCCTGTTAATCCTAGCATGATAAAGAAGATTCAAAGAGAGTGAGATGCCAGCTCCTTTCATTCAGTCAGTAGCTTCAAACATTTCTGGTATATGAAAAACATGTTTTTCAATGGCAAAAATCAATGAATATTGTAAATGCACAAACAGTAATATCTCCACATTGCAAGGTGCAATTCTGAAATTTTTTGCTTTTTCCTGCTAATCCTAGCATGATAAAGAAGATTCAAAGAGAGTGAGATGCCAGCTCCTTTCATTCAGTCAGTAGCTTCAAACATTTCTGGTATATGAAAAACATGTTTTTCAATGGCAAAAATCAATGAATATTGTAAATGCACAAACAGTAATATCTCCACATTGCACGGTGCAATTCTGAAATTTTTAGCTTTTTCCTGTTAATCCTAGCATGATAAAGAAGATTCAAAGAGAGTGAGATGCCAGCTCCTTTCATTCAGTCATTAGCTTCAAACATTTCTGGTATATGAAAAACATGTTTTTCAATGGCAAAAATCAATGAATATTGTAAATGCACAAACAGTAATATCTCCACATTGCACGGTGCAATTCTGAAATTTTTAGCTTTTTCCTGTTAATCCTAGCATGATAAAGAAGATTCAAAGAGAGTGAGATGCCAGCTCCTTTCATTCAGTCAGTAGCTTCAAACATTTCTGGTATATGAAAAACATGTTTTTCAATGGCAAAAATCAATGAATATTGTAAATGCACAAACAGTAATATCTCCACATTGCACGGTGCAATTCTGAAATTTTTAGCTTTTTCCTGTTAATCCTAGCATGATAAAGAAGATTCAAAGAGAGTGAGATGCCAGCTCCTTTCATTCAGTCAGTAGCTTCAAACATTTCTGGTATATGAAAAACATGTTTTTCAATGGCAAAAATCAATGAATATTGTAAATGCACAAACAGTAATATCTCCACATTGCAAGGTGCAATTCTGAAATTTTTTGCTTTTTCCTGCTAATCCTAGCATGATAAAGAAGATTCAAAGAGAGTGAGATGCCAGCTCCTTTCATTCAGTCAGTAGCTTCAAACATTTCTGGTATATGAAAAACATGTTTTTCAATGGCAAAAATCAATGAATATTGTAAATGCACAAACAGTAATATCTCCACATTGCACGGTGCAATTCTGAAATTTTTAGCTTTTTCCTGTTAATCCTAGCATGATAAAGAAGATTCAAATAGAGTGAGATGCCAGCTCCTTTCATTCAGTCAGTAGCTTCAAACATTTCTGGTATATGAAAAACATGTTTTTCAATGGCAAAAATCAATGAATATTGTAAATGCACAAACAGTAATATCTCCACATTGCAAGGTGCAATTCTGAAATTTTTTGCTTTTTCCTGCTAATCCTAGCATGATAAAGAAGATTCAAAGAGAGTGAGATGCCAGCTCCTTTCATTCAGTCAGTAGCTTCAAACATTTCTGGTATATGAAAAACATGTTTTTCAATGGCAAAAATCAATGAATATTGTAAATGCACAAACAGTAATATCTCCACATTGCACGGTGCAATTCTGAAATTTTTAGCTTTTTCCTGTTAATCCTAGCATGATAAAGATTCAAAGAGAGTGAGATGCCAGCTCCTTTCATTCAGTCAGTAGCTTCAAACATTTCTGGTATATGAAAAACATGTTTTTCAATGGCAAAAAATGAATATTGTAAATGCACAAACAGTAATATCTCCACATTGCAAGGTGCAATTCTGAAATTTTTTGCTTTTTCCTGTTAATCCTAGCATGATAAAGAAGATTCAAAGAGAGTGAGATGCCAGCTCCTTTCATTCAGTCAGTAGCTTCAAACATTTCTGGTATATGAAAAACATGTTTTTCAATGGCAAAAATCAATGAATATTGTAAATGCACAAACAGTAATATCTCCACATTGCAAGGTGCAATTCTGAAATTTTTTGCTTTTTCCTGCTAATCCTAGCATGATAAAGAAGATTCAAAGAGAGTGAGATGCCAGCTCCTTTCATTCAGTCAGTAGCTTCAAACATTTCTGGTATATGAAAAACATGTTTTTCAATGGCAAAAATCAATGAATATTGTAAATGCACAAACAGTAATATCTCCACATTGCACGGTGCAATTCTGAAATTTTTAGCTTTTTCCTGTTAATCCTAGCATGATAAAGAAGATTCAAAGAGAGTGAGATGCCAGCTCCTTTCATTCAGTCAGTAGCTTCAAACATTTCTGGTATATGAAAAACATGTTTTTCAATGGCAAAAATCAATGAATATTGTAAATGCACAAACAGTAATATCTCCACATTGCAAGGTGCAATTCTGAAATTTTTTGCTTTTTCCTGTTAATCCTAGCATGATAAAGAAGATTCAAAGAGAGTGAGATGCCAGCTCCTTTCATTCAGTCAGTAGCTTCAAACATTTCTGGTATATGAAAAACATGTTTTTCAATGGCAAAAATCAATGAATATTGTAAATGCACAAACAGTAATATCTCCACATTGCACGGTGCAATTCTGAAATTTTTAGCTTTTTCCTGTTAATCCTAGCATGATAAAGAAGATTCAAAGAGAGTGAGATGCCAGCTCCTTTCATTCAGTCATTAGCTTCAAACATTTCTGGTATATGAAAAACATGTTTTTCAATGGCAAAAATCAATGAATATTGTAAATGCACAAACAGTAATATCTCCACATTGCACGGTGCAATTCTGAAATTTTTAGCTTTTTCCTGTTAATCCTAGCATGATAAAGAAGATTCAAAGAGAGTGAGATGCCAGCTCCTTTCATTCAGTCAGTAGCTTCAAACATTTCTGGTATATGAAAAACATGTTTTTCAATGGCAAAAATCAATGAATATTGTAAATGCACAAACAGTAATATCTCCACATTGCAAGGTGCAATTCTGAAATTTTTTGCTTTTTCCTGATAATCCTAGCATGATAAAGAAGATTCAAAGAGAGTGAGATGCCAGCTCCTTTCATTCAGTCAGTAGCTTCAAACATTTCTGGTATATGAAAAACATGTTTTTCAATGGCAAAAATCAATGAATATTGTAAATGCACAAACAGTAATATCTCCACATTGCAAGGTGCAATTCTGAAATTTTTTGCTTTTTCCTGCTAATCCTAGCATGATAAAGAAGATTCAAAGAGAGTGAGATGCCAGCTCCT
>NW_027370370.1:0-36389 GCF_046119375.1 Phyllobates terribilis | reverse complement strand
GCTAATCCTAGCATGATAAAGAAGATTCAAAGAGAGTGAGATGCCAGCTCCTTTCATTCAGTCAGTAGCTTCAAACATTTCTGGTATATGAAAAACATGTTTTTCAATGGCAAAAATCAATGAATATTGTAAATGCACAAACAGTAATATCTCCACATTGCACGGTGCAATTCTGAAATTTTTAGCTTTTTCCTGTTAATCCTAGCATGATAAAGAAGATTCAAAGAGAGTGAGATGCCAGCTCCTTTCATTCAGTCAGTAGCTTCAAACATTTCTGGTATATGAAAAACATGTTTTTCAATGGCAAAAATCAATGAATATTGTAAATGCACAAACAGTAATATCTCCACATTGCAAGGTGCAATTCTGAAATTTTTTGCTTTTTCCTGCTAATCCTAGCATGATAAAGAAGATTCAAAGAGAGTGAGATGCCAGCTCCTTTCATTCAGTCAGTAGCTTCAAACATTTCTGGTATATGAAAAACATGTTTTTCAATGGCAAAAATCAATGAATATTGTAAATGCACAAACAGTAATATCTCCACATTGCACGGTGCAATTCTGAAATTTTTAGCTTTTTCCTGTTAATCCTAGCATGATAAAGAAGATTCAAAGAGAGTGAGATGCCAGCTCCTTTCATTCAGTCAGTAGCTTCAAACATTTCTGGTATATGAAAAACATGTTTTTCAATGGCAAAAATCAATGAATATTGTAAATGCACAAACAGTAATATCTCCACATTGCAAGGTGCAATTCTGAAATTTTTTGCTTTTTCCTGTTAATCCTAGCATGATAAAGAAGATTCAAAGAGAGTGAGATGCCAGCTCCTTTCATTCAGTCAGTAGCTTCAAACATTTCTGGTATATGAAAAACATGTTTTTCAATGGCAAAAATCAATGAATATTGTAAATGCACAAACAGTAATATCTCCACATTGCAAGGTGCAATTCTGAAATTTTTTGCTTTTTTCTGCTAATCCTAGCATGATAAAGAAGATTCAAAGAGAGTGAGATGCCAGCTCCTTTCATTCAGTCAGTAGCTTCAAACATTTCTGGTATATGAAAAACATGTTTTTCAATGGCAAAAATCAATGAATATTGTAAATGCACAAACAGTAATATCTCCACATTGCACGGTGCAATTCTGAAATTTTTAGCTTTTTCCTGTTAATCCTAGCATGATAAAGAAGATTCAAAGGGAGTGAGATGCCAGCTCCTTTCATTCAGTCAGTAGCTTCAAACATTTCTGGTATATGAAAAACATGTTTTTCAATGGCAAAAATCAATGAATATTGTAAATGCACAAACAGTAATATCTCCACATTGCAAGGTGCAATTCTGAAATTTTTTGCTTTTTCCTGCTAATCCTAGCATGATAAAGAAGATTCAAAGAGAGTGAGATGCCAGCTCCTTTCATTCAGTCAGTAGCTTCAAACATTTCTGGTATATGAAAAACATGTTTTTCAATGGCAAAAATCAATGAATATTGTAAATGCACAAACAGTAATATCTCCACATTGCACGGTGCAATTCTGAAATTTTTAGCTTTTTCCTGTTAATCCTAGCATGATAAAGAAGATTCAAAGAGAGTGAGATGCCAGCTCCTTTCATTCAGTCAGTAGCTTCAAACATTTCTGGTATATGAAAAACATGTTTTTCAATGGCAAAAATCAATGAATATTGTAAATGCACAAACAGTAATATCTCCACATTGCAAGGTGCAATTCTGAAATTTTTTGCTTTTTCCTGTTAATCCTAGCATGATAAAGAAGATTCAAAGAGAGTGAGATGCCAGCTCCTTTCATTCAGTCAGTAGCTTCAAACATTTCTGGTATATGAAAAACATGTTTTTCAATGGCAAAAATCAATGAATATTGTAAATGCACAAACAGTAATATCTCCACATTGCAAGGTGCAATTCTGAAATTTTTTGCTTTTTCCTGCTAATCCTAGCATGATAAAGAAGATTCAAAGAGAGTGAGATGCCAGCTCCTTTCATTCAGTCAGTAGCTTCAAACATTTCTGGTATATGAAAAACATGTTTTTCAATGGCAAAAATCAATGAATATTGTAAATGCACAAACAGTAATATCTCCACATTGCACGGTGCAATTCTGAAATTTTTAGCTTTTTCCTGTTAATCCTAGCATGATAAAGAAGATTCAAAGAGAGTGAGATGCCAGCTCCTTTCATTCAGTCAGTAGCTTCAAACATTTCTGGTATATGAAAAACATGTTTTTCAATGGCAAAAATCAATGAATATTGTAAATGCACAAACAGTAATATCTCCACATTGCAAGGTGCAATTCTGAAATTTTTTGCTTTTTCCTGCTAATCCTAGCATGATAAAGAAGATTCAAAGAGAGTGAGATGCCAGCTCCTTTCATTCAGTCAGTAGCTTCAAACATTTCTGGTATATGAAAAACATGTTTTTCAATGGCAAAAATCAATGAATATTGTAAATGCACAAACAGTAATATCTCCACATTGCACGGTGCAATTCTGAAATTTTTAGCTTTTTCCTGTTAATCCTAGCATGATAAAGAAGATTCAAAGAGAGTGAGATGCCAGCTCCTTTCATTCAGTCAGTAGCTTCAAACATTTCTGGTATATGAAAAACATGTTTTTCAATGGCAAAAATCAATGAATATTGTAAATGCACAAACAGTAATATCTCCACATTGCAAGGTGCAATTCTGAAATTTTTTGCTTTTTCCTGTTAATCCTAGCATGATAAAGAAGATTCAAAGAGAGTGAGATGCCAGCTCCTTTCATTCAGTCAGTAGCTTCAAACATTTCTGGTATATGAAAAACATGTTTTTCAATGGCAAAAATCAATGAATATTGTAAATGCACAAACAGTAATATCTCCACATTGCAAGGTGCAATTCTGAAATTTTTTGCTTTTTCCTGCTAATCCTAGCATGATAAAGAAGATTCAAAGAGAGTGATGCCAGCTCCTTTCATTCAGTCAGTAGCTTCAAACATTTCTGGTATATGAAAAACATGTTTTTCAATGGCAAAAATCAATGAATATTGTAAATGCACAAACAGTAATATCTCCACATTGCACGGTGCAATTCTGAAATTTTTAGCTTTTTCCTGTTAATCCTAGCATGATAAAGAAGATTCAAAGAGAGTGAGATGCCAGCTCCTTTCATTCAGTCAGTAGCTTCAAACATTTCTGGTATATGAAAAACATGTTTTTCAATGGCAAAAATCAATGAATATTGTAAATGCACAAACAGTAATATCTCCACATTGCAAGGTGCAATTCTGAAATTTTTTGCTTTTTCCTGCTAATCCTAGCATGATAAAGAAGATTCAAAGAGAGTGAGATGCCAGCTCCTTTCATTCAGTCAGTAGCTTCAAACATTTCTGGTATATGAAAAACATGTTTTTCAATGGCAAAAATCAATGAATATTGTAAATGCACAAACAGTAATATCTCCACATTGCAAGGTGCAATTCTGAAATTTTTTGCTTTTTCCTGTTAATCCTAGCATGATAAAGAAGATTCAAAGAGAGTGAGATGCCAGCTCCTTTCATTCAGTCAGTAGCTTCAAACATTTCTGGTATATGAAAAACATGTTTTTCAATGGCAAAAATCAATGAATATTGTAAATGCACAAACAGTAATATCTCCACATTGCAAGGTGCAATTCTGAAATTTTTTGCTTTTTCCTGCTAATCCTAGCATGATAAAGAAGATTCAAAGAGAGTGAGATGCCAGCTCCTTTCATTCAGTCAGTAGCTTCAAACATTTCTGGTATATGAAAAACATGTTTTTCAATGGCAAAAATCAATGAATATTGTAAATGCACAAACAGTAATATCTCCACATTGCACGGTGCAATTCTGAAATTTTTAGCTTTTTCCTGTTAATCCTAGCATGATAAAGAAGATTCAAAGAGAGTGAGATGCCAGCTCCTTTCATTCAGTCAGTAGCTTCAAACATTTCTGGTATATGAAAAACATGTTTTTCAATGGCAAAAATCAATGAATATTGTAAATGCACAAACAGTAATATCTCCACATTGCACGGTGCAATTCTGAAATTTTTAGCTTTTTCCTGTTAATCCTAGCATGATAAAGAAGATTCAAAGAGAGTGAGATGCCAGCTCCTTTCATTCAGTCAGTAGCTTCAAACATTTCTGGTATATGAAAAACATGTTTTTCAATGGCAAAAATCAATGAATATTGTAAATGCACAAACAGTAATATCTCCACATTGCAAGGTGCAATTCTGAAATTTTTTGCTTTTTCCTGCTAATCCTAGCATGATAAAGAAGATTCAAAGAGAGTGAGATGCCAGCTCCTTTCATTCAGTCAGTAGCTTCAAACATTTCTGGTATATGAAAAACATGTTTTTCAATGGCAAAAATCAATGAATATTGTAAATGCACAAACAGTAATATCTCCACATTGCAAGGTGCAATTCTGAAATTTTTTGCTTTTTCCTGTTAATCCTAGCATGATAAAGAAGATTCAAAGAGAGTGAGATGCCAGCTCCTTTCATTCAGTCAGTAGCTTCAAACATTTCTGGTATATGAAAAACATGTTTTTCAATGGCAAAAATCAATGAATATTGTAAATGCACAAACAGTAATATCTCCACATTGCAAGGTGCAATTCTGAAATTTTTTGCTTTTTCCTGCTAATCCTAGCATGATAAAGAAGATTCAAAGAGAGTGAGATGCCAGCTCCTTTCATTCAGTCAGTAGCTTCAAACATTTCTGGTATATGAAAAACATGTTTTTCAATGGCAAAAATCAATGAATATTGTAAATGCACAAACAGTAATATCTCCACATTGCACGGTGCAATTCTGAAATTTTTAGCTTTTTCCTGTTAATCCTAGCATGATAAAGAAGATTCAAAGAGAGTGAGATGCCAGCTCCTTTCATTCAGTCAGTAGCTTCAAACATTTCTGGTATATGAAAAACATGTTTTTCAATGGCAAAAATCAATGAATATTGTAAATGCACAAACAGTAATATCTCCACATTGCAAGGTGCAATTCTGAAATTTTTTGCTTTTTCCTGTTAATCCTAGCATGATAAAGAAGATTCAAAGAGAGTGAGATGCCAGCTCCTTTCATTCAGTCAGTAGCTTCAAACATTTCTGGTATATGAAAAACATGTTTTTCAATGGCAAAAATCAATGAATATTGTAAATGCACAAACAGTAATATCTCCACATTGCAAGGTGCAATTCTGAAATTTTTTGCTTTTTCCTGCTAATCCTAGCATGATAAAGAAGATTCAAAGAGAGTGAGATGCCAGCTCCTTTCATTCAGTCAGTAGCTTCAAACATTTCTGGTATATGAAAAACATGTTTTTCAATGGCAAAAATCAATGAATATTGTAAATGCACAAACAGTAATATCTCCACATTGCACGGTGCAATTCTGAAATTTTTTGCTTTTTCCTGTTAATCCTAGCATGATAAAGAAGATTCAAAGAGAGTGAGATGCCAGCTCCTTTCATTCAGTCAGTAGCTTCAAACATTTCTGGTATATGAAAAACATGTTTTTCAATGGCAAAAATCAATGAATATTGTAAATGCACAAACAGTAATATCTCCACATTGCAAGGTGCAATTCTGAAATTTTTTGCTTTTTCCTGCTAATCCTAGCATGATAAAGAAGATTCAAAGAGAGTGAGATGCCAGCTCCTTTCATTCAGTCAGTAGCTTCAAACATTTCTGGTATATGAAAAACATGTTTTTCAATGGCAAAAATCAATGAATATTGTAAATGCACAAACAGTAATATCTCCACATTGCACGGTGCAATTCTGAAATTTTTAGCTTTTTCCTGTTAATCCTAGCATGATAAAGAAGATTCAAAGAGAGTGAGATGCCAGCTCCTTTCATTCAGTCAGTAGCTTCAAACATTTCTGGTATATGAAAAACATGTTTTTCAATGGCAAAAATCAATGAATATTGTAAATGCACAAACAGTAATATCTCCACATTGCAAGGTGCAATTCTGAAATTCTTTGCTTTTTCCTGTTAATCCTAGCATGATAAAGAAGATTCAAAGAGAGTGAGATGCCAGCTCCTTTCATTCAGTCAGTAGCTTCAAACATTTCTGGTATATGAAAAACATGTTTTTCAATGGCAAAAATCAATGAATATTGTAAATGCACAAACAGTAATATCTCCACATTGCAAGGTGCAATTCTGAAATTTTTTGCTTTTTCCTGCTAATCCTAGCATGATAAAGAAGATTCAAAGAGAGTGAGATGCCAGCTCCTTTCATTCAGTCAGTAGCTTCAAACATTTCTGGTATATGAAAAACATGTTTTTCAATGGCAAAAATCAATGAATATTGTAAATGCACAAACAGTAATATCTCCACATTGCACGGTGCAATTCTGAAATTTTTAGCTTTTTCCTGTTAATCCTAGCATGATAAAGAAGATTCAAAGAGAGTGAGATGCCAGCTCCTTTCATTCAGTCAGTAGCTTCAAACATTTCTGGTATATGAAAAACATGTTTTTCAATGGCAAAAATCAATGAATATTGTAAATGCACAAACAGTAATATCTCCACATTGCAAGGTGCAATTCTGAAATTTTTTGCTTTTTCCTGCTAATCCTAGCATGATAAAGAAGATTCAAAGAGAGTGAGATGCCAGCTCCTTTCATTCAGTCAGTAGCTTCAAACATTTCTGGTATATGAAAAACATGTTTTTCAATGGCAAAAATCAATGAATATTGTAAATGCACAAACAGTAATATCTCCACATTGCACGGTGCAATTCTGAAATTTTTAGCTTTTTCCTGTTAATCCTAGCATGATAAAGAAGATTCAAAGAGAGTGAGATGCCAGCTCCTTTCATTCAGTCAGTAGCTTCAAACATTTCTGGTATATGAAAAACATGTTTTTCAATGGCAAAAATCAATGAATATTGTAAATGCACAAACAGTAATATCTCCACATTGCAAGGTGCAATTCTGAAATTTTTTGCTTTTTCCTGTTAATCCTAGCATGATAAAGAAGATTCAAAGAGAGTGAGATGCCAGCTCCTTTCATTCAGTCAGTAGCTTCAAACATTTCTGGTATATGAAAAACATGTTTTTCAATGGCAAAAATCAATGAATATTGTAAATGCACAAACAGTAATATCTCCACATTGCAAGGTGCAATTCTGAAATTTTTTGCTTTTTTCTGCTAATCCTAGCATGATAAAGAAGATTCAAAGAGAGTGAGATGTCAGCTCCTTTCACTCAGTCAGTAGCTTCAAACATTTCTGGTATATGAAAAACATGTTTTTCAATGGCAAAAATCAATGAATATTGTAAATGCACAAACAGTAATATCTCCACATTGCACGGTGCAATTCTGAAATTTTTAGCTTTTTCCTGTTAATCCTAGCATGATAAAGAAGATTCAAAGAGAGTGAGATGCCAGCTCCTTTCATTCAGTCAGTAGCTTCAAACATTTCTGGTATATGAAAAACATGTTTTTCAATGGCAAAAATCAATGAATATTGTAAATGCACAAACAGTAATATCTCCACATTGCAAGGTGCAATTCTGAAATTTTTTGCTTTTTCCTGCTAATCCTAGCATGATAAAGAAGATTCAAAGAGAGTGAGATGCCAGCTCCTTTCATTCAGTCAGTAGCTTCAAACATTTCTGGTATATGAAAAACATGTTTTTCAATGGCAAAAATCAATGAATATTGTAAATGCACAAACAGTAATATCTCCACATTGCACGGTGCAATTCTGAAATTTTTAGCTTTTTCCTGTTAATCCTAGCATGATAAAGAAGATTCAAAGAGAGTGAGATGCCAGCTCCTTTCATTCAGTCAGTAGCTTCAAACATTTCTGGTATATGAAAAACATGTTTTTCAATGGCAAAAATCAATGAATATTGTAAATGCACAAACAGTAATATCTCCACATTGCAAGGTGCAATTCTGAAATTTTTTGCTTTTTCCTGTTAATCCTAGCATGATAAAGAAGATTCAAAGAGAGTGAGATGCCAGCTCCTTTCATTCAGTCAGTAGCTTCAAACATTTCTGGTATATGAAAAACATGTTTTTCAATGGCAAAAATCAATGAATATTGTAAATGCACAAACAGTAATATCTCCACATTGCACGGTGCAATTCTGAAATTTTTAGCTTTTTCCTGTTAATCCTAGCATGATAAAGAAGATTCAAAGAGAGTGAGATGCCAGCTCCTTTCATTCAGTCAGTAGCTTCAAACATTTCTGGTATATGAAAAACATGTTTTTCAATGGCAAAAATCAATGAATATTGTAAATGCACAAACAGTAATATCTCCACATTGCAAGGTGCAATTCTGAAATTCTTTGCTTTTTCCTGTTAATCCTAGCATGATAAAGAAGATTCAAAGAGAGTGAGATGCCAGCTCCTTTCATTCAGTCAGTAGCTTCAAACATTTCTGGTATATGAAAAACATGTTTTTCAATGGCAAAAATCAATGAATATTGTAAATGCACAAACAGTAATATCTCCACATTGCACGGTGCAATTCTGAAATTTTTTGCTTTTTCCTGTTAATCCTAGCATGATAAAGAAGATTCAAAGAGAGTGAGATGCCAGCTCCTTTCATTCAGTCAGTAGCTTCAAACATTTCTGGTATATGAAAAACATGTTTTTCAATGGCAAAAATCAATGAATATTGTAAATGCACAAACAGTAATATCTCCACATTGCAAGGTGCAATTCTGAAATTTTTTGCTTTTTCCTGCTAATCCTAGCATGATAAAGAAGATTCAAAGAGAGTGAGATGCCAGCTCCTTTCATTCAGTCAGTAGCTTCAAACATTTCTGGTATATGAAAAACATGTTTTTCAATGGCAAAAATCAATGAATATTGTAAATGCACAAACAGTAATATCTCCACATTGCACGGTGCAATTCTGAAATTTTTAGCTTTTTCCTGTTAATCCTAGCATGATAAAGAAGATTCAAAGAGAGTGAGATGCCAGCTCCTTTCATTCAGTCAGTAGCTTCAAACATTTCTGGTATATGAAAAACATGTTTTTCAATGGCAAAAATCAATGAATATTGTAAATGCACAAACAGTAATATCTCCACATTGCAAGGTGCAATTCTGAAATTTTTTGCTTTTTCCTGTTAATCCTAGCATGATAAAGAAGATTCAAAGAGAGTGAGATGCCAGCTCCTTTCATTCAGTCAGTAGCTTCAAACATTTCTGGTATATGAAAAACATGTTTTTCAATGGCAAAAATCAATGAATATTGTAAATGCACAAACAGTAATATCTCCACATTGCAAGGTGCAATTCTGAAATTTTTTGCTTTTTCCTGCTAATCCTAGCATGATAAAGAAGATTCAAAGAGAGTGAGATGCCAGCTCCTTTCATTCAGTCAGTAGCTTCAAACATTTCTGGTATATGAAAAACATGTTTTTCAATGGCAAAAATCAATGAATATTGTAAATGCACAAACAGTAATATCTCCACATTGCACGGTGCAATTCTGAAATTTTTAGCTTTTTCCTGTTAATCCTAGCATGATAAAGAAGATTCAAAGAGAGTGAGATGCCAGCTCCTTTCATTCAGTCAGTAGCTTCAAACATTTCTGGTATATGAAAAACATGTTTTTCAATGGCAAAAATCAATGAATATTGTAAATGCACAAACAGTAATATCTCCACATTGCAAGGTGCAATTCTGAAATTTTTTACTTTTTCCTGCTAATCCTAGCATGATAAAGAAGATTCAAAGAGAGTGAGATGCCAGCTCCTTTCATTCAGTCAGTAGCTTCAAACATTTCTGGTATATGAAAAACATGTTTTTCAAAGGCAAAAATCAATGAATATTGTAAATGCACAAACAGTAATATCTCCACATTGCACGGTGCAATTCTGAAATTTTTAGCTTTTTCCTGTTAATCCTAGCATGATAAAGAAGATTCAAAGAGAGTGAGATGCCAGCTCCTTTCATTCAGTCAGTAGCTTCAAACATTTCTGGTATATGAAAAACATGTTTTTCAATGGCAAAAATCAATGAATATTGTAAATGCACAAACAGTAATATCTCCACATTGCAAGGTGCAATTCTGAAATTTTTTGCTTTTTCCTGCTAATCCTAGCATGATAAAGAAGATTCAAAGAGAGTGAGATGCCAGCTCCTTTCATTCAGTCAGTAGCTTCAAACATTTCTGGTATATGAAAAACATGTTTTTCAATGGCAAAAATCAATGAATATTGTAAATGCACAAACAGTAATATCTCCACATTGCAAGGTGCAATTCTGAAATTTTTTGCTTTTTCCTGTTAATCCTAGCATGATAAAGAAGATTCAAAGAGAGTGAGATGCCAGCTCCTTTCATTCAGTCAGTAGCTTCAAACATTTCTGGTATATGAAAAACATGTTTTTCAATGGCAAAAATCAATGAATATTGTAAATGCACAAACAGTAATATCTCCACATTGCAAGGTGCAATTCTGAAATTTTTTGCTTTTTCCTGCTAATCCTAGCATGATAAAGAAGATTCAAAGAGAGTGAGATGCCAGCTCCTTTCATTCAGTCAGTAGCTTCAAACATTTCTGGTATATGAAAAACGTTTTTCAATGGCAAAAATCAATGAATATTGTAAATGCACAAACAGTAATATCTCCACATTGCAAGGTGCAATTCTGAAATTTTTTGCTTTTTCCTGCTAATCCTAGCATGATAAAGAAGATTCAAAGAGAGTGAGATGCCAGCTCCTTTCATTCAGTCAGTAGCTTCAAACATTTCTGGTATATGAAAAACATGTTTTTCAATGGCAAAAATCAATGAATATTGTAAATGCACAAACAGTAATATCTCCACATTGCACGGTGCAATTCTGAAATTTTTAGCTTTTTCCTGTTAATCCTAGCATGATAAAGAAGATTCAAAGAGAGTGAGATGCCAGCTCCTTTCATTCAGTCAGTAGCTTCAAACATTTCTGGTATATGAAAAACATGTTTTTCAATGGCAAAAATCAATGAATATTGTAAATGCACAAACAGTAATATCTCCACATTGCAAGGTGCAATTCTGAAATTTTTTGCTTTTTCCTGCTAATCCTAGCATGATAAAGAAGATTCAAAGAGAGTGAGATGCCAGCTCCTTTCATTCAGTCAGTAGCTTCAATCATTTCTGGATGTTTTTCAATGGCAAAAATCAATGAATATTGTAAATGCACAAACAGTAATTTCTCCGCATTGCAAGGTGCAATTCTGAAATTTTTTGCTTTTTCCTGCTCCTCTTAGCATGATAAAGAAGATTCAGAGAGTGAGATGCCAGCTCCTTTCATTCAGTCAGTAGCTTCAGTCATTTCTGGACGTTTTTCAATGGCAAAAATCAATGAATATTGTAAATGCACAAACAGTAATTTCTCCGCATTGCAAGGTGCAATTCTGAAATTTTTTGCTTTTTCCTGCTCCTCTTAGCATGATAAAGAAGATTCAAAGAGAGTGAGATGCCAGCTCCTTTCATTCAGTCAGTAGCTTCAAACATTTCTGGTATAAACATTTCTGGACGTTTTTCAATGGCAAAAATCAATGAATATTGTAAATGCACAAACAGTAATATCTCCACATTGCAAGGTGCAATTCTGAAATTTTTTGCTTTTTCCTGCTCCTCTTAGCATGATAAAGAAGATTCAAAGAGAGTGAGATGCCAGCTCCTTTCATTCAGTCAGTAGCTTCAATCATTTCTGGACGTTTTTCAATGGCAAAAATCAATGAATATTGTAAATGCACAAACAGTAATTTCTCCGCATTGCAAGGTGCAATTCTGAAATTTTTTGCTTTTTCCTGCTCCTCTTAGCATGATAAAGAAGATTCAAAGAGAGTGAGATGCCAGCTCCTTTCATTCAGTCAGTAGCTTCAATCATTTCTGGTATATGAATAACATGATGTTTTTCAATGGCAAAAATCAATGAATATTGTAAATGCACAAACAGTAATTTCTCCGCATTGCAAGGTGCAATTCTGAAATTTTTTGCTTTTTCCTGCTCCTCTTAGCATGATAAAGAAGATTCAAAGAGAGTGAGATGCCAGCTCTTTTCATTCAGTCAGTAGCTTCAATCATTTCTGGACGTTTTTCAATGGCAAAAATCAATGAATATTGTAAATGCACAAACAGTAATTTCTCCGCATTGCAAGGTGCAATTCTGAAATTTTTTGCTTTTTCCTGCTCCTCTTAGCATGATAAAGAAGATTCAAAGAGAGTGAGATGCCAGCTCCTTTCATTCAGTCAGTAGCTTCAGTCATTTCTGGACGTTTTTCAATGGCAAAAATCAATGAATATTGTAAATGCACAAACAGTAATTTCTCCGCATTGCAAGGTGCAATTCTGAAATTTTTTGCTTTTTCCTGCTCCTCTTAGCATGATAAAGAAGATTCAAAGAGAGTGAGATGCCAGCTCCTTTCATTCAGTCAGTAGCTTCAAACATTTCTGGTATAAACATTTCTGGACGTTTTTCAATGGCAAAAATCAATGAATATTGTAAATGCACAAACAGTAATATCTCCACATTGCAAGGTTCAATTCTGAAATTTTTTGCTTTTTCCTGCTAATCCTAGCATGATAAAGAAGATTCAAAGAGAATGAGATGCCAGCTCCTTTCATTCAGTCAGTAGCTTCAAACATTTCTGGTATATGAATAACATGATGTTTTTCAATGGCAAAAATCAATGAATATTGTAAATGCACAAACAGTAATATCTCCACATTGCAAGGTGCAATTCTGAAATTTTTTGCTTTTTCCTGCTACTCCTAGCATGATAAAGAAGATTCAAAGAGAGTGAGATGCCAGCTCCTTTCATTCAGTCAGTAGCTTCAAACATTTCTGGACGTTTTTCAATGGCAAAAATCAATGAATATTGTAAATGCACAAACAGTAATATCTCCACATTGCAAGGTGCAATTCTGAAATTTTTTGCTTTTTCCTGCTAATCCTAGCATGATAAAGAAGATTCAAAGAGAGTGAGATGCCAGCTCCTTTCATTCAGTCAGTAGCTTCAAACATTTCTGGACGTTTTTCAATGGCAAAAATCTATGAATATTGTAAATGCACAAACAGTAATTTCTCCGCATTGCAAGGTGCAATTCTGAAATTTTTTGCTTTTTCCTGCTCCTCTTAGCATGATAAAGATTCAAAGAGAGTGAGATGCCAGCTCCTTTCATTCAGTCAGTAGCTTCAATCATTTCTGGACGTTTTTCAATGGCAAAAATCAATGAATATTGTAAATGCACAAGCAGTAATTTCTCCGCATTGCAAGGTGCAATTCTGAAATTTTTTGCTTTTTCCTGCTCCTCTTAGCATGATAAAGAAGATTCAAAGAGAGTGAGATGCCAGCTCCTTTCATTCAGTCAGTAGCTTCAATCATTTCTGGACGTTTTTCAATGGCAAAAATCAATGAATATTGTAAATGCACAAACAGTAATTTCTCCGCATTGCAAGGTGCAATTCTGAAATTTTTTGCTTTTTCCTGCTCCTCTTAGCATGAAAAAGAAGATTCAAAGAGAATGAGATGCCCGCTCCTTTCATTCAGTCAGAAGCTTCAATCATTTCTGGTATATGAATAACATGATGTTTTTCAATGGCAAAAATCAATGAATATTGTAAATGCACAAACAGTAATTTCTCCGCATTGCAAGGTGCAATTCTGAATTTTTTTGCTTTTTCCTGCTCCTCTTAGCATGATAAAGAAGATTCAAAGAGAGTGAGATGCCAGCTCCTTTCATTCAGTCAGTAGCTTCAATCATTTCTGGACGTTTTTCAATGGCAAAAATCAATGAATATTGTAAATGCACAACCAGTAATTTCTCCGCATTGCAAGGTGCAATTCTGAAATTTTTTGCTTTTTCCTGCTCCTCTTAGCATGATAAAGAAGATTCAAAGAGAGTGAGATGCCAGCTCCTTTCATTCAGTCAGTAGCTTCAAACATTTCTGGTATATGAAAAACATGTTTTTCAATGGCAAAAATCAATGAATATTGTAAATGCACAAACAGTAATATCTCCACATTGCAAGGTGCAATTCTGAAATTTTTTGCTTTTTCCTGTTAATCCTAGCATGATAAAGAAGATTCAAAGAGAGTGAGATGCCAGCTCCTTTCATTCAGTCAGTAGCTTCAAACATTTCTGGTATATGAAAAACATGTTTTTCAATGGCAAAAATCAATGAATATTGTAAATGCACAAACAGTAATATCTCCACATTGCAAGGTGCAATTCTGAAATTTTTTGCTTTTTTCTGCTAATCCTAGCATGATAAAGAAGATTCAAAGAGAGTGAGATGTCAGCTCCTTTCATTCAGTCAGTAGCTTCAAAGATTTCTGGTATATGAAAAACATGTTTTTCAATGGCAAAAATCAATGAATATTGTAAATGCACAAACAGTAATATCTCCACATTGCACGGTGCAATTCTGAAATTTTTAGCTTTTTCCTGTTAATCCTAGCATGATAAAGAAGATTCAAAGAGAGTGAGATGCCAGCTCCTTTCATTCAGTCAGTAGCTTCAAACATTTCTGGTATATGAAAAACATGTTTTTCAATGGCAAAAATCAATGAATATTGTAAATGCACAAACAGTAATATCTCCACATTGCAAGGTGCAATTCTGAAATTTTTTGCTTTTTCCTGCTAATCCTAGCATGATAAAGAAGATTCAAAGAGAGTGAGATGCCAGCTCCTTTCATTCAGTCAGTAGCTTCAAACATTTCTGGTATATGAAAAACATGTTTTTCAATGGCAAAAATCAATGAATATTGTAAATGCACAAACAGTAATATCTCCACATTGCACGGTGCAATTCTGAAATTTTTAGCTTTTTCCTGTTAATCCTAGCATGATAAAGAAGATTCAAAGAGAGTGAGATGCCAGCTCCTTTCATTCAGTCAGTAGCTTCAAACATTTCTGGTATATGAAAAACATGTTTTTCAATGGCAAAAATCAATGAATATTGTAAATACACAAACAGTAATATCTCCACATTGCAAGGTGCAATTCTGAAATTTTTTGCTTTTTCCTGTTAATCCTAGCATGATAAAGAAGATTCAAAGAGAGTGAGATGCCAGCTCCTTTCATTCAGTCAGTAGCTTCAAACATTTCTGGTATATGAAAAACATGTTTTTCAATGGCAAAAATCAATGAATATTGTAAATGCACAAACAGTAATATCTCCACATTGCACGGTGCAATTCTGAAATTTTTAGCTTTTTCCTGTTAATCCTAGCATGATAAAGAAGATTCAAAGAGAGTGAGATGCCAGCTCCTTTCATTCAGTCAGTAGCTTCAAACATTTCTGGTATATGAAAAACATGTTTTTCAATGGCAAAAATCAATGAATATTGTAAATGCACAAACAGTAATATCTCCACATTGCAAGGTGCAATTCTGAAATTCTTTGCTTTTTCCTGTTAATCCTAGCATGATAAAGAAGATTCAAAGAGAGTGAGATGCCAGCTCCTTTCATTCAGTCAGTAGCTTCAAACATTTCTGGTATATGAAAAACATGTTTTTCAATGGCAAAAATCAATGAATATTGTAAATGCACAAACAGTAATATCTCCACATTGCACGGTGCAATTCTGAAATTTTTTGCTTTTTCCTGTTAATCCTAGCATGATAAAGAAGATTCAAAGAGAGTGAGATGCCAGCTCCTTTCATTCAGTCAGTAGCTTCAAACATTTCTGGTATATGAAAAACATGTTTTTCAATGGCAAAAATCAATGAATATTGTAAATGCACAAACAGTAATATCTCCACATTGCAAGGTGCAATTCTGAAATTTTTTGCTTTTTCCTGCTAATCCTAGCATGATAAAGAAGATTCAAAGAGAGTGAGATGCCAGCTCCTTTCATTCAGTCAGTAGCTTCAAACATTTCTGGTATATGAAAAACATGTTTTTCAATGGCAAAAATCAATGAATATTGTAAATGCACAAACAGTAATATCTCCACATTGCACGGTGCAATTCTGAAATTTTTAGCTTTTTCCTGTTAATCCTAGCATGATAAAGAAGATTCAAAGAGAGTGAGATGCCAGCTCCTTTCATTCAGTCAGTAGCTTCAAACATTTCTGGTATATGAAAAACATGTTTTTCAATGGCAAAAATCAATGAATATTGTAAATGCACAAACAGTAATATCTCCACATTGCAAGGTGCAATTCTGAAATTTTTTGCTTTTTCCTGTTAATCCTAGCATGATAAAGAAGATTCAAAGAGAGTGAGATGCCAGCTCCTTTCATTCAGTCAGTAGCTTCAAACATTTCTGGTATATGAAAAACATGTTTTTCAATGGCAAAAATCAATGAATATTGTAAATGCACAAACAGTAATATCTCCACATTGCACGGTGCAATTCTGAAATTTTTAGCTTTTTCCTGTTAATCCTAGCATGATAAAGAAGATTCAAAGAGAGTGAGATGCCAGCTCCTTTCATTCAGTCAGTAGCTTCAAACATTTCTGGTATATGAAAAACATGTTTTTCAATGGCAAAAATCAATGAATATTGTAAATGCACAAACAGTAATATCTCCACATTGCAAGGTGCAATTCTGAAATTTTTAGCTTTTTCCTGCTAATCCTAGCATGATAAAGAAGATTCAAAGAGAGTGAGATGCCAGCTCCTTTCATTCAGTCAGTAGCTTCAAACATTTCTGGTATATGAAAAACATGTTTTTCAATGGCAAAAATCAATGAATATTGTAAATGCACAAACAGTAATATCTCCACATTGCACGGTGCAATTCTGAAATTTTTAGCTTTTTCCTGTTAATCCTAGCATGATAAAGAAGATTCAAAGAGAGTGAGATGCCAGCTCCTTTCATTCAGTCAGTAGCTTCAAACATTTCTGGTATATGAAAAACATGTTTTTCAATGGCAAAAATCAATGAATATTGTAAATGCACAAACAGTAATATCTCCACATTGCAAGGTGCAATTCTGAAATTTTTTGCTTTTTCCTGCTAATCCTAGCATGATAAAGAAGATTCAAAGAGAGTGAGATGCCAGCTCCTTTCATTCAGTCAGTAGCTTCAAACATTTCTGGTATATGAAAAACGTTTTTCAATGGCAAAAATCAATGAATATTGTAAATGCACAAACAGTAATATCTCCACATTGCAAGGTGCAATTCTGAAATTTTTTGCTTTTTCCTGCTAATCCTAGCATGATAAAGAAGATTCAAAGAGAGTGAGATGCCAGCTCCTTTCATTCAGTCAGTAGCTTCAAACATTTCTGGTATATGAAAAACATGTTTTTCAATGGCAAAAATCAATGAATATTGTAAATGCACAAACAGTAATATCTCCACATTGCACGGTGCAATTCTGAAATTTTTAGCTTTTTCCTGTTAATCCTAGCATGATAAAGAAGATTCAAAGAGAGTGAGATGCCAGCTCCTTTCATTCAGTCAGTAGCTTCAAACATTTCTGGTATATGAAAAACATGTTTTTCAATGGCAAAAATCAATGAATATTGTAAATGCACAAACAGTAATATCTCCACATTGCAAGGTGCAATTCTGAAATTTTTTGCTTTTTCCTGCTAATCCTAGCATGATAAAGAAGATTCAAAGAGAGTGAGATGCCAGCTCCTTTCATTCAGTCAGTAGCTTCAATCATTTCTGGATGTTTTTCAATGGCAAAAATCAATGAATATTGTAAATGCACAAACAGTAATTTCTCCGCATTGCAAGGTGCAATTCTGAAATTTTTTGCTTTTTCCTGCTCCTCTTAGCATGATAAAGAAGATTCAGAGAGTGAGATGCCAGCTCCTTTCATTCAGTCAGTAGCTTCAGTCATTTCTGGACGTTTTTCAATGGCAAAAATCAATGAATATTGTAAATGCACAAACAGTAATTTCTCCGCATTGCAAGGTGCAATTCTGAAATTTTTTGCTTTTTCCTGCTCCTCTTAGCATGATAAAGAAGATTCAAAGAGAGTGAGATGCCAGCTCCTTTCATTCAGTCAGTAGCTTCAAACATTTCTGGTATATGAAAAACATGTTTTTCAATGGCAAAAATCAATGAATATTGTAAATGCACAAACAGTAATATCTCCACATTGCACGGTGCAATTCTGAAATTTTTAGCTTTTTCCTGTTAATCCTAGCATGATAAAGAAGATTCAAAGAGAGTGAGATGCCAGCTCCTTTCATTCAGTCAGTAGCTTCAAACATTTCTGGTATATGAAAAACATGTTTTTCAATGGCAAAAATCAATGAATATTGTAAATGCACAAACAGTAATATCTCCACATTGCAAGGTGCAATTCTGAAATTTTTTGCTTTTTCCTGTTAATCCTAGCATGATAAAGAAGATTCAAAGAGAGTGAGATGCCAGCTCCTTTCATTCAGTCAGTAGCTTCAAACATTTCTGGTATATGAAAAACATGTTTTTCAATGGCAAAAATCAATGAATATTGTAAATGCACAAACAGTAATATCTCCACATTGCACGGTGCAATTCTGAAATTTTTAGCTTTTTCCTGTTAATCCTAGCATGATAAAGAAGATTCAAAGAGAGTGAGATGCCAGCTCCTTTCATTCAGTCAGTAGCTTCAAACATTTCTGGTATATGAAAAACATGTTTTTCAATGGCAAAAATCAATGAATATTGTAAATGCACAAACAGTAATATCTCCACATTGCAAGGTGCAATTCTGAAATTCTTTGCTTTTTCCTGTTAATCCTAGCATGATAAAGAAGATTCAAAGAGAGTGAGATGCCAGCTCCTTTCATTCAGTCAGTAGCTTCAAACATTTCTGGTATATGAAAAACATGTTTTTCAATGGCAAAAATCAATGAATATTGTAAATGCACAAACAGTAATATCTCCACATTGCACGGTGCAATTCTGAAATTTTTTGCTTTTTCCTGTTAATCCTAGCATGATAAAGAAGATTCAAAGAGAGTGAGATGCCAGCTCCTTTCATTCAGTCAGTAGCTTCAAACATTTCTGGTATATGAAAAACATGTTTTTCAATGGCAAAAATCAATGAATATTGTAAATGCACAAACAGTAATATCTCCACATTGCAAGGTGCAATTCTGAAATTTTTTGCTTTTTCCTGCTAATCCTAGCATGATAAAGAAGATTCAAAGAGAGTGAGATGCCAGCTCCTTTCATTCAGTCAGTAGCTTCAAACATTTCTGGTATATGAAAAACATGTTTTTCAATGGCAAAAATCAATGAATATTGTAAATGCACAAACAGTAATATCTCCACATTGCACGGTGCAATTCTGAAATTTTTAGCTTTTTCCTGTTAATCCTAGCATGATAAAGAAGATTCAAAGAGAGTGAGATGCCAGCTCCTTTCATTCAGTCAGTAGCTTCAAACATTTCTGGTATATGAAAAACATGTTTTTCAATGGCAAAAATCAATGAATATTGTAAATGCGCAAACAGTAATATCTCCACATTGCAAGGTGCAATTCTGAAATTTTTTGCTTTTTCCTGTTAATCCTAGCATGATAAAGAAGATTCAAAGAGAGTGAGATGCCAGCTCCTTTCATTCAGTCAGTAGCTTCAAACATTTCTGGTATATGAAAAACATGTTTTTCAATGGCAAAAATCAATGAATATTGTAAATGCACAAACAGTAATATCTCCACATTGCAAGGTGCAATTCTGAAATTTTTTGCTTTTTCCTGCTAATCCTAGCATGATAAAGAAGATTCAAAGAGAGTGAGATGCCAGCTCCTTTCATTCAGTCAGTAGCTTCAAACATTTCTGGTATATGAAAAACATGTTTTTCAATGGCAAAAATCAATGAATATTGTAAATGCACAAACAGTAATATCTCCACATTGCACGGTGCAATTCTGAAATTTTTAGCTTTTTCCTGTTAATCCTAGCATGATAAAGAAGATTCAAAGAGAGTGAGATGCCAGCTCCTTTCATTCAGTCAGTAGCTTCAAACATTTCTGGTATATGAAAAACATGTTTTTCAATGGCAAAAATCAATGAATATTGTAAATGCACAAACAGTAATATCTCCACATTGCAAGGTGCAATTCTGAAATTTTTAGCTTTTTCCTGCTAATCCTAGCATGATAAAGAAGATTCAAAGAGAGTGAGATGCCAGCTCCTTTCATTCAGTCAGTAGCTTCAAACATTTCTGGTATATGAAAAATATGTTTTTCAATGGCAAAAATCAATGAATATTGTAAATGCACAAACAGTAATATCTCCACATTGCACGGTGCAATTCTGAAATTTTTAGCTTTTTCCTGTTAATCCTAGCATGATAAAGAAGATTCAAAGAGAGTGAGATGCCAGCTCCTTTCATTCAGTCAGTAGCTTCAAACATTTCTGGTATATGAAAAACATGTTTTTCAATGGCAAAAATCAATGAATATTGTAAATGCACAAACAGTAATATCTCCACATTGCAAGGTGCAATTCTGAAATTTTTTGCTTTTTCCTGCTAATCCTAGCATGATAAAGAAGATTCAAAGAGAGTGAGATGCCAGCTCCTTTCATTCAGTCAGTAGCTTCAAACATTTCTGGTATATGAAAAACATGTTTTTCAATGGCAAAAATCAATGAATATTGTAAATGCACAAACAGTAATATCTCCACATTGCAAGGTGCAATTCTGAAATTTTTTGCTTTTTCCTGTTAATCCTAGCATGATAAAGAAGATTCAAAGAGAGTGAGATGCCAGCTCCTTTCATTCAGTCAGTAGCTTCAAACATTTCTGGTATATGAAAAACATGTTTTTCAATGGCAAAAATCAATGAATATTGTAAATGCACAAACAGTAATATCTCCACATTGCAAGGTGCAATTCTGAAATTTTTTGCTTTTTCCTGCTAATCCTAGCATGATAAAGAAGATTCAAAGAGAGTGAGATGCCAGCTCCTTTCATTCAGTCAGTAGCTTCAAACATTTCTGGTATATGAAAAACGTTTTTCAATGGCAAAAATCAATGAATATTGTAAATGCACAAACAGTAATATCTCCACATTGCAAGGTGCAATTCTGAAATTTTTTGCTTTTTCCTGCTAATCCTAGCATGATAAAGAAGATTCAAAGAGAGTGAGATGCCAGCTCCTTTCATTCAGTCAGTAGCTTCAAACATTTCTGGTATATGAAAAACATGTTTTTCAATGGCAAAAATCAATGAATATTGTAAATGCACAAACAGTAATATCTCCACATTGCACGGTGCAATTCTGAAATTTTTAGCTTTTTCCTGTTAATCCTAGCATGATAAAGAAGATTCAAAGAGAGTGAGATGCCAGCTCCTTTCATTCAGTCAGTAGCTTCAAACATTTCTGGTATATGAAAAACATGTTTTTCAATGGCAAAAATCAATGAATATTGTAAATGCACAAACAGTAATATCTCCACATTGCAAGGTGCAATTCTGAAATTTTTTGCTTTTTCCTGCTAATCCTAGCATGATAAAGAAGATTCAAAGAGAGTGAGATGCCAGCTCCTTTCATTCAGTCAGTAGCTTCAATCATTTCTGGATGTTTTTCAATGGCAAAAATCAATGAATATTGTAAATGCACAAACAGTAATTTCTCCGCATTGCAAGGTGCAATTCTGAAATTTTTTGCTTTTTCCTGCTCCTCTTAGCATGATAAAGAAGATTCAGAGAGTGAGATGCCAGCTCCTTTCATTCAGTCAGTAGCTTCAGTCATTTCTGGACGTTTTTCAATGGCAAAAATCAATGAATATTGTAAATGCACAAACAGTAATTTCTCCGCATTGCAAGGTGCAATTCTGAAATTTTTTGCTTTTTCCTGCTCCTCTTAGCATGATAAAGAAGATTCAAAGAGAGTGAGATGCCAGCTCCTTTCATTCAGTCAGTAGCTTCAAACATTTCTGGTATAAACATTTCTGGACGTTTTTCAATGGCAAAAATCAATGAATATTGTAAATGCACAAACAGTAATATCTCCACATTGCAAGGTGCAATTCTGAAATTTTTTGCTTTTTCCTGCTCCTCTTAGCATGATAAAGAAGATTCAAAGAGAGTGAGATGCCAGCTCCTTTCATTCAGTCAGTAGCTTCAATCATTTCTGGACGTTTTTCAATGGCAAAAATCAATGAATATTGTAAATGCACAAACAGTAATTTCTCCGCATTGCAAGGTGCAATTCTGAAATTTTTTGCTTTTTCCTGCTCCTCTTAGCATGATAAAGAAGATTCAAAGAGAGTGAGATGCCAGCTCCTTTCATTCAGTCAGTAGCTTCAATCATTTCTGGTATATGAATAACATGATGTTTTTCAATGGCAAAAATCAATGAATATTGTAAATGCACAAACAGTAATTTCTCCGCATTGCAAGGTGCAATTCTGAAATTTTTTGCTTTTTCCTGCTCCTCTTAGCATGATAAAGAAGATTCAAAGAGAGTGAGATGCCAGCTCCTTTCATTCAGTCAGTAGCTTCAAACATTTCTGGTATATGAAAAACATGTTTTTCAATGGCAAAAATCAATGAATATTGTAAATGCACAAACAGTAATATCTCCACATTGCACGGTGCAATTCTGAAATTTTTAGCTTTTTCCTGTTAATCCTAGCATGATAAAGAAGATTCAAAGAGAGTGAGATGCCAGCTCCTTTCATTCAGTCAGTAGCTTCAAACATTTCTGGTATATGAAAAACATGTTTTTCAATGGCAAAAATCAATGAATATTGTAAATGCACAAACAGTAATATCTCCACATTGCACGGTGCAATTCTGAAATTTTTTGCTTTTTCCTGTTAATCCTAGCATGATAAAGAAGATTCAAAGAGAGTGAGATGCCAGCTCCTTTCATTCAGTCAGTAGCTTCAAACATTTCTGGTATATGAAAAACATGTTTTTCAATGGCAAAAATCAATGAATATTGTAAATGCACAAACAGTAATATCTCCACATTGCAAGGTGCAATTCTGAAATTTTTTGCTTTTTCCTGCTAATCCTAGCATGATAAAGAAGATTCAAAGAGAGTGAGATGCCAGCTCCTTTCATTCAGTCAGTAGCTTCAAACATTTCTGGTATATGAAAAACATGTTTTTCAATGGCAAAAATCAATGAATATTGTAAATGCACAAACAGTAATATCTCCACATTGCACGGTGCAATTCTGAAATTTTTAGCTTTTTCCTGTTAATCCTAGCATGATAAAGAAGATTCAAAGAGAGTGAGATGCCAGCTCCTTTCATTCAGTCAGTAGCTTCAAACATTTCTGGTATATGAAAAACATGTTTTTCAATGGCAAAAATCAATGAATATTGTAAATGCGCAAACAGTAATATCTCCACATTGCAAGGTGCAATTCTGAAATTTTTTGCTTTTTCCTGTTAATCCTAGCATGATAAAGAAGATTCAAAGAGAGTGAGATGCCAGCTCCTTTCATTCAGTCAGTAGCTTCAAACATTTCTGGTATATGAAAAACATGTTTTTCAATGGCAAAAATCAATGAATATTGTAAATGCACAAACAGTAATATCTCCACATTGCAAGGTGCAATTCTGAAATTTTTTGCTTTTTCCTGCTAATCCTAGCATGATAAAGAAGATTCAAAGAGAGTGAGATGCCAGCTCCTTTCATTCAGTCAGTAGCTTCAAACATTTCTGGTATATGAAAAACATGTTTTTCAATGGCAAAAATCAATGAATATTGTAAATGCACAAACAGTAATATCTCCACATTGCACGGTGCAATTCTGAAATTTTTAGCTTTTTCCTGTTAATCCTAGCATGATAAAGAAGATTCAAAGAGAGTGAGATGCCAGCTCCTTTCATTCAGTCAGTAGCTTCAAACATTTCTGGTATATGAAAAACATGTTTTTCAATGGCAAAAATCAATGAATATTGTAAATGCACAAACAGTAATATCTCCACATTGCAAGGTGCAATTCTGAAATTTTTAGCTTTTTCCTGCTAATCCTAGCATGATAAAGAAGATTCAAAGAGAGTGAGATGCCAGCTCCTTTCATTCAGTCAGTAGCTTCAAACATTTCTGGTATATGAAAAATATGTTTTTCAATGGCAAAAATCAATGAATATTGTAAATGCACAAACAGTAATATCTCCACATTGCTGCAATTCTGAAATTTTTAGCTTTTTCCTGTTAATCCTAGCATGATAAAGAAGATTCAAAGAGAGTGAGATGCCAGCTCCTTTCATTCAGTCAGTAGCTTCAAACATTTCTGGTATATGAAAAACATGTTTTTCAATGGCAAAAATCAATGAATATTGTAAATGCACAAACAGTAATATCTCCACATTGCAAGGTGCAATTCTGAAATTTTTTGCTTTTTCCTGCTAATCCTAGCATGATAAAGAAGATTCAAAGAGAGTGAGATGCCAGCTCCTTTCATTCAGTCAGTAGCTTCAAACATTTCTGGTATATGAAAAACATGTTTTTCAATGGCAAAAATCAATGAATATTGTAAATGCACAAACAGTAATATCTCCACATTGCAAGGTGCAATTCTGAAATTTTTTGCTTTTTCCTGTTAATCCTAGCATGATAAAGAAGATTCAAAGAGAGTGAGATGCCAGCTCCTTTCATTCAGTCAGTAGCTTCAAACATTTCTGGTATATGAAAAACATGTTTTTCAATGGCAAAAATCAATGAATATTGTAAATGCACAAACAGTAATATCTCCACATTGCAAGGTGCAATTCTGAAATTTTTTGCTTTTTCCTGCTAATCCTAGCATGATAAAGAAGATTCAAAGAGAGTGAGATGCCAGCTCCTTTCATTCAGTCAGTAGCTTCAAACATTTCTGGTATATGAAAAACGTTTTTCAATGGCAAAAATCAATGAATATTGTAAATGCACAAACAGTAATATCTCCACATTGCAAGGTGCAATTCTGAAATTTTTTGCTTTTTCCTGCTAATCCTAGCATGATAAAGAAGATTCAAAGAGAGTGAGATGCCAGCTCCTTTCATTCAGTCAGTAGCTTCAAACATTTCTGGTATATGAAAAACATGTTTTTCAATGGCAAAAATCAATGAATATTGTAAATGCACAAACAGTAATATCTCCACATTGCACGGTGCAATTCTGAAATTTTTAGCTTTTTCCTGTTAATCCTAGCATGATAAAGAAGATTCAAAGAGAGTGAGATGCCAGCTCCTTTCATTCAGTCAGTAGCTTCAAACATTTCTGGTATATGAAAAACATGTTTTTCAATGGCAAAAATCAATGAATATTGTAAATGCACAAACAGTAATATCTCCACATTGCAAGGTGCAATTCTGAAATTTTTTGCTTTTTCCTGCTAATCCTAGCATGATAAAGAAGATTCAAAGAGAGTGAGATGCCAGCTCCTTTCATTCAGTCAGTAGCTTCAATCATTTCTGGATGTTTTTCAATGGCAAAAATCAATGAATATTGTAAATGCACAAACAGTAATTTCTCCGCATTGCAAGGTGCAATTCTGAAATTTTTTGCTTTTTCCTGCTCCTCTTAGCATGATAAAGAAGATTCAGAGAGTGAGATGCCAGCTCCTTTCATTCAGTCAGTAGCTTCAGTCATTTCTGGACGTTTTTCAATGGCAAAAATCAATGAATATTGTAAATGCACAAACAGTAATTTCTCCGCATTGCAAGGTGCAATTCTGAAATTTTTTGCTTTTTCCTGCTCCTCTTAGCATGATAAAGAAGATTCAAAGAGAGTGAGATGCCAGCTCCTTTCATTCAGTCAGTAGCTTCAAACATTTCTGGTATAAACATTTCTGGACGTTTTTCAATGGCAAAAATCAATGAATATTGTAAATGCACAAACAGTAATATCTCCACATTGCAAGGTGCAATTCTGAAATTTTTTGCTTTTTCCTGCTCCTCTTAGCATGATAAAGAAGATTCAAAGAGAGTGAGATGCCAGCTCCTTTCATTCAGTCAGTAGCTTCAATCATTTCTGGACGTTTTTCAATGGCAAAAATCAATGAATATTGTAAATGCACAAACAGTAATTTCTCCGCATTGCAAGGTGCAATTCTGAAATTTTTTGCTTTTTCCTGCTCCTCTTAGCATGATAAAGAAGATTCAAAGAGAGTGAGATGCCAGCTCCTTTCATTCAGTCAGTAGCTTCAATCATTTCTGGTATATGAATAACATGATGTTTTTCAATGGCAAAAATCAATGAATATTGTAAATGCACAAACAGTAATTTCTCCGCATTGCAAGGTGCAATTCTGAAATTTTTTGCTTTTTCCTGCTCCTCTTAGCATGATAAAGAAGATTCAAAGAGAGTGAGATGCCAGCTCCTTTCATTCAGTCAGTAGCTTCAAACATTTCTGGTATATGAAAAACATGTTTTTCAATGGCAAAAATCAATGAATATTGTAAATGCACAAACAGTAATATCTCCACATTGCAAGGTGCAATTCTGAAATTTTTTGCTTTTTCCTGCTAATCCTAGCATGATAAAGAAGATTCAAAGAGAGTGAGATGCCAGCTCCTTTCATTCAGTCAGTAGCTTCAAACATTTCTGGTATATGAAAAACATGTTTTTCAATGGCAAAAATCAATGAATATTGTAAATGCACAAACAGTAATATCTCCACATTGCAAGGTGCAATTCTGAAATTTTTTGCTTTTTCCTGTTAATCCTAGCATGATAAAGAAGATTCAAAGAGAGTGAGATGCCAGCTCCTTTCATTCAGTCAGTAGCTTCAAACATTTCTGGTATATGAAAAACATGTTTTTCAATGGCAAAAATCAATGAATATTGTAAATGCACAAACAGTAATATCTCCACATTGCAAGGTGCAATTCTGAAATTTTTTGCTTTTTCCTGCTAATCCTAGCATGATAAAGAAGATTCAAAGAGAGTGAGATGCCAGCTCCTTTCATTCAGTCAGTAGCTTCAAACATTTCTGGTATATGAAAAACGTTTTTCAATGGCAAAAATCAATGAATATTGTAAATGCACAAACAGTAATATCTCCACATTGCAAGGTGCAATTCTGAAATTTTTTGCTTTTTCCTGCTAATCCTAGCATGATAAAGAAGATTCAAAGAGAGTGAGATGCCAGCTCCTTTCATTCAGTCAGTAGCTTCAAACATTTCTGGTATATGAAAAACATGTTTTTCAATGGCAAAAATCAATGAATATTGTAAATGCACAAACAGTAATATCTCCACATTGCACGGTGCAATTCTGAAATTTTTAGCTTTTTCCTGTTAATCCTAGCATGATAAAGAAGATTCAAAGAGAGTGAGATGCCAGCTCCTTTCATTCAGTCAGTAGCTTCAAACATTTCTGGTATATGAAAAACATGTTTTTCAATGGCAAAAATCAATGAATATTGTAAATGCACAAACAGTAATATCTCCACATTGCAAGGTGCAATTCTGAAATTTTTTGCTTTTTCCTGCTAATCCTAGCATGATAAAGAAGATTCAAAGAGAGTGAGATGCCAGCTCCTTTCATTCAGTCAGTAGCTTCAATCATTTCTGGATGTTTTTCAATGGCAAAAATCAATGAATATTGTAAATGCACAAACAGTAATTTCTCCGCATTGCAAGGTGCAATTCTGAAATTTTTTGCTTTTTCCTGCTCCTCTTAGCATGATAAAGAAGATTCAGAGAGTGAGATGCCAGCTCCTTTCATTCAGTCAGTAGCTTCAGTCATTTCTGGACGTTTTTCAATGGCAAAAATCAATGAATATTGTAAATGCACAAACAGTAATATCTCCACATTGCAAGGTGCAATTCTGAAATTTTTTGCTTTTTCCTGCTCCTCTTAGCATGATAAAGAAGATTCAAAGAGAGTGAGATGCCAGCTCCTTTCATTCAGTCAGTAGCTTCAATCATTTCTGGACGTTTTTCAATGGCAAAAATCAATGAATATTGTAAATGCACAAACAGTAATTTCTCCGCATTGCAAGGTGCAATTCTGAAATTTTTTGCTTTTTCCTGCTCCTCTTAGCATGATAAAGAAGATTCAAAGAGAGTGAGATGCCAGCTCCTTTCATTCAGTCAGTAGCTTCAATCATTTCTGGTATATGAATAACATGATGTTTTTCAATGGCAAAAATCAATGAATATTGTAAATGCACAAACAGTAATTTCTCCGCATTGCAAGGTGCAATTCTGAAATTTTTTGCTTTTTCCTGCTCCTCTTAGCATGATAAAGAAGATTCAAAGAGAGTGAGATGCCAGCTCTTTTCATTCAGTCAGTAGCTTCAATCATTTCTGGACGTTTTTCAATGGCAAAAATCAATGAATATTGTAAATGCACAAACAGTAATTTCTCCGCATTGCAAGGTGCAATTCTGAAATTTTTTGCTTTTTCCTGCTCCTCTTAGCATGATAAAGAAGATTCAAAGAGAGTGAGATGCCAGCTCCTTTCATTCAGTCAGTAGCTTCAGTCATTTCTGGACGTTTTTCAATGGCAAAAATCAATGAATATTGTAAATGCACAAACAGTAATTTCTCCGCATTGCAAGGTGCAATTCTGAAATTTTTTGCTTTTTCCTGCTCCTCTTAGCATGATAAAGAAGATTCAAAGAGAGTGAGATGCCAGCTCCTTTCATTCAGTCAGTAGCTTCAAACATTTCTGGTATAAACATTTCTGGACGTTTTTCAATGGCAAAAATCAATGAATATTGTAAATGCACAAACAGTAATATCTCCACATTGCAAGGTTCAATTCTGAAATTTTTTGCTTTTTCCTGCTAATCCTAGCATGATAAAGAAGATTCAAAGAGAATGAGATGCCAGCTCCTTTCATTCAGTCAGTAGCTTCAAACATTTCTGGACGTTTTTCAATGGCAAAAATCAATGAATATTGTAAATGCACAAACAGTAATATCTCCACATTGCAAGGTGCAATTCTGAAATTTTTTGCTTTTTCCTGCTAATCCTAGCATGATAAAGAAGATTCAAATAGAGTGAGATGCCAGCTCCTTTCATTCAGTCAGTAGCTTCAAACATTTCTGGACGTTTTTCAATGGCAAAAATCAATGAATATTGTAAATGCACAAACAGTAATATCTCCACATTGCAAGGTTCAATTCTGAAATTTTTTGCTTTTTCCTGCTAATCCTAGCATGATAAAGAAGATTCAAAGAGAATGAGATGCCAGCTCCTTTCATTCAGTCAGTAGCTTCAAACATTTCTGGTATATGAATAACATGATGTTTTTCAATGGCAAAAATCAATGAATATTGTAAATGCACAAACAGTAATATCTCCATATTGCAAGGTGCAATTCTGAAATTTTTTGCCTTTTCCTGCTAATCCTAGCATGATAAAGAAGATTCAAAGAGAGTGAGATGCCAGCTCCTTTCATTCAGTCAGTAGCTTCAAACATTTCTGGACGTTTTTCAATGGCAAAAATCAATGAATATTGTAAATGCACAAACAGTAATTTCTCCGCATTGCAAGGTGCAATTCTGAAATTTTTTGCTTTTTCCTGCTCCTCTTAGCATGATAAAGAAGATTCAAAGAGAGTGAGATGCCAGCTCCTTTCATTCAGTCAGTAGCTTCAAACATTTCTGGTATATGAATAACATGATGTTTTTCAATGGCAAAAATCAATGAATATTGTAAATGCACAAACAGTAATTTCTCCGCATTGCAAGGTGCAATTCTGAAATTTTTTGCTTTTTCCTGCTCCTCTTAGCATGATAAAGAAGATTCAAAGAGAGTGAGATGCCAGCTCCTTTCATTCAGTCAGTAGCTTCAATCTTTTCTGGACGTTTTTCAATGGCAAAAATCAATGAATATTGTAAATGCACAAACAGTAATTTCTCCGCATTGCAAGGTGCAATTCTGAAATTTTTTGCTTTTTCCTGCTCCTCTTAGCATGATAAAGAAGATTCAAAGAGAGTGAGATGCCAGCTCCTTTCATTCAGTCAGTAGCTTCAATCATTTCTGGTATATGAATAACATGATGTTTTTCAATGGCAAAAATCAATGAATATTGTAAATGCACAAACAGTAATTTCTCCGCATTGCAAGGTGCAATTCTGAAATTTTTTGCTTTTTCCTGCTCCTCTTAGCATGGTAAAGAAGATTCAAAGAGAGTGAGATGCCAGCTCCTTTCATTCAGTCAGTAGCTTCAAACATTTCTGGTATATGAAAAACATGTTTTTCAATGGCAAAAATCAATGAATATTGTAAATGCACAAACAGTAATATCTCCACATTGCAAGGTGCAATTCTGAAATTTTTTGCTTTTTCCTGTTAATCCTAGCATGATAAAGAAGATTCAAAGAGAGTGAGATGCCAGCTCCTTTCATTCAGTCAGTAGCTTCAAACATTTCTGGTATATGAAAAACATGTTTTTCAATGGCAAAAATCAATGAATATTGTAAATGCACAAACAGTAATATCTCCACATTGCAAGGTGGAATTCTGAAATTTTTTGCTTTTTCCTGCTAATCCTAGCATGATAAAGAAGATTCAAAGAGAGTGAGATGCCAGCTCCTTTCATTCAGTCAGTAGCTTCAAACATTTCTGGTATATGAAAAACATGTTTTTCAATGGCAAAAATCAATGAATATTGTAAATGCACAAACAGTAATATCTCCACATTGCAAGGTGCAATTCTGAAATTTTTTGCTTTTTCCTGCTAATCCTAGCATGATAAAGAAGATTCAAAGAGAGTGAGATGCCAGCTCCTTTCATTCAGTCAGTAGCTTCAAACATTTCTGGTATATGAAAAACATGTTTTTCAATGGCAAAAATCAATGAATATTGTAAATGCACAAACAGTAATATCTCCACATTGCATGGTGCAATTCTGAAATTTTTAGCTTTTTCCTGTTAATCCTAGCATGATAAAGAAGATTCAAAGAGAGTGAGATGCCAGCTCCTTTCATTCAGTCAGTAGCTTCAAACATTTCTGGTATATGAAAAACATGTTTTTCAATGGCAAAAATCAATGAATATTGTAAATGCACAAACAGTAATATCTCCACATTGCAAGGTGCAATTCTGAAATTTTTTGCTTTTTCCTGTTAATCCTAGCATGATAAAGAAGATTCAAAGAGAGTGAGATGCCAGCTCCTTTCATTCAGTCAGTAGCTTCAAACATTTCTGGTATATGAAAAACATGTTTTTCAATGGCAAAAATCAATGAATATTGTAAATGCACAAACAGTAATATCTCCACATTGCAAGGTGCAATTCTGAAATTTTTTGCTTTTTCCTGCTAATCCTAGCATGATAAAGAAGATTCAAAGAGAGTGAGATGCCAGCTCCTTTCATTCAGTCAGTAGCTTCAAACATTTCTGGTATATGAAAAACATGTTTTTCAATGGCAAAAATCAATGAATATTGTAAATGCACAAACAGTAATATCTCCACATTGCACGGTGCAATTCTGAAATTTTTAGCTTTTTCCTGTTAATCCTAGCATGATAAAGAAGATTCAAAGAGTGAGATGCCAGCTCCTTTCATTCAGTCAGTAGCTTCAAACATTTCTGGTATATGAAAAACATGTTTTTCAATGGCAAAAATCAATGAATATTGTAAATGCACAAACAGTAATATCTCCACATTGCAAGGTGCAATTCTGAAATTTTTTGCTTTTTCCTGCTAATCCTAGCATGATAAAGAAGATTCAAAGAGAGTGAGATGCCAGCTCCTTTCATTCAGTCAGTAGCTTCAAACATTTCTGGTATATGAAAAACATGTTTTTCAATGGCAAAAATCAATGAATATTGTAAATGCACAAACAGTAATATCTCCACATTGCACGGTGCAATTCTGAAATTTTTAGCTTTTTCCTGTTAATCCTAGCATGATAAAGAAGATTCAAAGAGAGTGAGATGCCAGCTCCTTTCATTCAGTCAGTAGCTTCAAACATTTCTGGTATATGAAAAACATGTTTTTCAATGGCAAAAATCAATGAATATTGTAAATGCACAAACAGTAATATCTCCACATTGCAAGGTGCAATTCTGAAATTTTTTGCTTTTTCCTGTTAATCCTAGCATGATAAAGAAGATTCAAAGAGAGTGAGATGCCAGCTCCTTTCATTCAGTCAGTAGCTTCAAACATTTCTGGTATATGAAAAACATGTTTTTCAATGGCAAAAATCAATGAATATTGTAAATGCACAAACAGTAATATCTCCACATTGCAAGGTGCAATTCTGAAATTTTTTGCTTTTTCCTGCTAATCCTAGCATGATAAAGAAGATTCAAAGAGAGTGAGATGCCAGCTCCTTTCATTCAGTCAGTAGCTTCAAACATTTCTGGTATATGAAAAACATGTTTTTCAATGGCAAAAATCAATGAATATTGTAAATGCACAAACAGTAATATCTCCACATTGCACGGTGCAATTCTGAAATTTTTAGCTTTTTCCTGTTAATCCTAGCATGATAAAGAAGATTCAAAGAGAGTGAGATGCCAGCTCCTTTCATTCAGTCAGTAGCTTCAAACATTTCTGGTATATGAAAAACATGTTTTTCAATGGCAAAAATCAATGAATATTGTAAATGCACAAACAGTAATATCTCCACATTGCAAGGTGCAATTCTGAAATTTTTTGCTTTTTCCTGCTAATCCTAGCATGATAAAGAAGATTCAAAGAGAGTGAGATGCCAGCTCCTTTCATTCAGTCAGTAGCTTCAAACATTTCTGGTATATGAAAAACATGTTTTTCAATGGCAAAAATCAATGAATATTGTAAATGCACAAACAGTAATATCTCCACATTGCAAGGTGCAATTCTGAAATTTTTTGCTTTTTCCTGTTAATCCTAGCATGATAAAGAAGATTCAAAGAGAGTGAGATGCCAGCTCCTTTCATTCAGTCAGTAGCTTCAAACATTTCTGGTATATGAAAAACATGTTTTTCAATGGCAAAAATCAATGAATATTGTAAATGCACAAACAGTAATATCTCCACATTGCAAGGTGCAATTCTGAAATTTTTTGCTTTTTCCTGCTAATCCTAGCATGATAAAGAAGATTCAAAGAGAGTGAGATGCCAGCTCCTTTCATTCAGTCAGTAGCTTCAAACATTTCTGGTATATGAAAAACATGTTTTTCAATGGCAAAAATCAATGAATATTGTAAATGCACAAACAGTAATATCTCCACATTGCACGGTGCAATTCTGAAATTTTTAGCTTTTTCCTGTTAATCCTAGCATGATAAAGAAGATTCAAAGAGAGTGAGATGCCAGCTCCTTTCATTCAGTCAGTAGCTTCAAACATTTCTGGTATATGAAAAACATGTTTTTCAATGGCAAAAATCAATGAATATTGTAAATGCACAAACAGTAATATCTCCACATTGCAAGGTGCAATTCTGAAATTTTTTGCTTTTTCCTGCTAATCCTAGCATGATAAAGAAGATTCAAAGAGAGTGAGATGCCAGCTCCTTTCATTCAGTCAGTAGCTTCAAACATTTCTGGTATATGAAAAACATGTTTTTCAATGGCAAAAATCAATGAATATTGTAAATGCACAAACAGTAATATCTCCACATTGCAAGGTGCAATTCTGAAATTTTTTGCTTTTTCCTGTTAATCCTAGCATGATAAAGAAGATTCAAAGAGAGTGAGATGCCAGCTCCTTTCATTCAGTCAGTAGCTTCAAACATTTCTGGTATATGAAAAACATGTTTTTCAATGGCAAAAATCAATGAATATTGTAAATGCACAAACAGTAATATCTCCACATTGCAAGGTGCAATTCTGAAATTTTTTGCTTTTTCCTGCTAATCCTAGCATGATAAAGAAGATTCAAAGAGAGTGAGATGCCAGCTCCTTTCATTCAGTCAGTAGCTTCAAACATTTCTGGTATATGAAAAACATGTTTTTCAAAGGCAAAAATCAATGAATATTGTAAATGCACAAACAGTAATATCTCCACATTGCACGGTGCAATTCTGAAATTTTTAGCTTTTTCCTGTTAATCCTAGCATGATAAAGAAGATTCAAAGAGAGTGAGATGCCAGCTCCTTTCATTCAGTCAGTAGCTTCAAACATTTCTGGTATATGAAAAACGTTTTTCAATGGCAAAAATCAATGAATATTGTAAATGCACAAACAGTAATATCTCCACATTGCAAGGTGCAATTCTGAAATTTTTTGCTTTTTCCTGCTAATCCTAGCATGATAAAGAAGATTCAAAGAGAGTGAGATGCCAGCTCCTTTCATTCAGTCAGTAGCTTCAAACATTTCTGGTATATGAAAAACATGTTTTTCAATGGCAAAAATCAATGAATATTGTAAATGCACAAACAGTAATATCTCCACATTGCACGGTGCAATTCTGAAATTTTTAGCTTTTTCCTGTTAATCCTAGCATGATAAAGAAGATTCAAAGAGAGTGAGATGCCAGCTCCTTTCATTCAGTCAGTAGCTTCAAACATTTCTGGTATATGAAAAACATGTTTTTCAATGGCAAAAATCAATGAATATTGTAAATGCACAAACAGTAATATCTCCACATTGCAAGGTGCAATTCTGAAATTTTTTGCTTTTTCCTGCTAATCCTAGCATGATAAAGAAGATTCAAAGAGAGTGAGATGCCAGCTCCTTTCATTCAGTCAGTAGCTTCAAACATTTCTGGTATATGAAAAACATGTTTTTCAATGGCAAAAATCAATGAATATTGTAAATGCACAAACAGTAATATCTCCACATTGCACGGTGCAATTCTGAAATTTTTAGCTTTTTCCTGTTAATCCTAGCATGATAAAGAAGATTCAAAGAGAGTGAGATGCCAGCTCCTTTCATTCAGTCAGTAGCTTCAAACATTTCTGGTATATGAAAAACATGTTTTTCAATGGCAAAAATCAATGAATATTGTAAATGCACAAACAGTAATATCTCCACATTGCAAGGTGCAATTCTGAAATTCTTTGCTTTTTCCTGTTAATCCTAGCATGATAAAGAAGATTCAAAGAGAGTGAGATGCCAGCTCCTTTCATTCAGTCAGTAGCTTCAAACATTTCTGGTATATGAAAAACATGTTTTTCAATGGCAAAAATCAATGAATATTGTAAATGCACAAACAGTAATATCTCCACATTGCAAGGTGCAATTCTGAAATTTTTTGCTTTTTCCTGCTAATCCTAGCATGATAAAGAAGATTCAAAGAGAGTGAGATGCCAGCTCCTTTCATTCAGTCAGTAGCTTCAAACATTTCTGGTATATGAAAAACATGTTTTTCAATGGCAAAAATCAATGAATATTGTAAATGCACAAACAGTAATATCTCCACATTGCACGGTGCAATTCTGAAATTTTTAGCTTTTTCCTGTTAATCCTAGCATGATAAAGAAGATTCAAAGAGAGTGAGATGCCAGCTCCTTTCATTCAGTCAGTAGCTTCAAACATTTCTGGTATATGAAAAACATGTTTTTCAATGGCAAAAATCAATGAATATTGTAAATGCACAAACAGTAATATCTCCACATTGCAAGGTGCAATTCTGAAATTTTTTGCTTTTTCCTGCTAATCCTAGCATGATAAAGAAGATTCAAAGAGAGTGAGATGCCAGCTCCTTTCATTCAGTCAGTAGCTTCAAACATTTCTGGTATATGAAAAACATGTTTTTCAATGGCAAAAATCAATGAATATTGTAAATGCACAAACAGTAATATCTCCACATTGCACGGTGCAATTCTGAAATTTTTAGCTTTTTCCTGTTAATCCTAGCATGATAAAGAAGATTCAAAGAGAGTGAGATGCCAGCTCCTTTCATTCAGTCAGTAGCTTCAAACATTTCTAGTATATGAAAAACATGTTTTTCAATGGCAAAAATCAATGAATATTGTAAATGCACAAACAGTAATATCTCCACATTGCAAGGTGCAATTCTGAAATTTTTTGCTTTTTCCTGTTAATCCTAGCATGATAAAGAAGATTCAAAGAGAGTGAGATGCCAGCTCCTTTCATTCAGTCAGTAGCTTCAAACATTTCTGGTATATGAAAAACATGTTTTTCAATGGCAAAAATCAATGAATATTGTAAATGCACAAACAGTAATATCTCCACATTGCAAGGTGCAATTCTGAAATTTTTTGCTTTTTTCTGCTAATCCTAGCATGATAAAGAAGATTCAAAGAGAGTGAGATGTCAGCTCCTTTCATTCAGTCAGTAGCTTCAAACATTTCTGGTATATGAAAAACATGTTTTTCAATGGCAAAAATCAATGAATATTGTAAATGCACAAACAGTAATATCTCCACATTGCACGGTGCAATTCTGAAATTTTTAGCTTTTTCCTGTTAATCCTAGCATGATAAAGAAGATTCAAAGAGAGTGAGATGCCAGCTCCTTTCATTCAGTCAGTAGCTTCAAACATTTCTGGTATATGAAAAACATGTTTTTCAATGGCAAAAATCAATGAATATTGTAAATGCACAAACAGTAATATCTCCACATTGCAAGGTGCAATTCTGAAATTTTTTGCTTTTTCCTGCTAATCCTAGCATGATAAAGAAGATTCAAAGAGAGTG
>NW_027370369.1:0-36393 GCF_046119375.1 Phyllobates terribilis | reverse complement strand
CTAGCCCTTGGACCTCTTTATGAAAAGAAGAACGACACTCCTGATATGTGAGGTGGCATGGATAGGGTCCCAATCAAACAAAGTTGTTGATTAGCCATTGAACCTTTCAGGTCATGTGATCAGTCACATTCCTGGAAGGAATTTCAAGATGTGGTAATGTATACGATGGATGAGTGTACATATATATATATATATATATATATATATATATATATAAGTGTTTGTGTGTGTGGAGCTGCATGAGTATATAAGAGAGCTGTTGGTGTATGTAAGAAAGCTGTGTACAAGTATGTAGCAAAACAGTGCGTGTATGTAACAGAGGTGTGAGTGCATACTTCAAAGCTGTAGAAAAGCTATATGTGTTAGAACTGTGTTTGTGTATGGAGGAGAGTTGTGTGTGTATTTCGGAAAATTGCGTGTGTGATAGTAGTAGAGTTGTGTGTATGCAGGAGAGATGTGTGTATGTAGGAAAGAGGGTGGAAACTTATCAATGCTATAGGACCTATGCAAGAACCTAACATGATCAAATTTGACTCATGACAATACAGCTTTAAAAAATGCATTGGCAGCAATTGTACCGATCATCTACTTTCAATGAATTATCAGCAAATTGGTGAAAGTACACCTATTAAAAAAAAAATAACAGCCTCCTCCATATCCCCTCTAGCTGTCCTGTCCATCACCAAGATAGGTGCGTTTTCTGCCATTTTAGGTAGAAGTAATGTTCAACCAATTTGCTTCTAATTTAGACAAAGTAGTAGGAAAGTTTATCAAACAAACTCTACATATGAGCTCTATCTATTTTACAATACGTGTAATATGTATTCACAAAATGTCCATTTTCTATATGTGTGAACTTCACATCTTTTTTTTTTTTAGTAAGTTTAGTGCATGATGAGGTGGTGTTTACCTATAGGATCCACCATCTCTTGGACTGGGCACCATTGATGGTATTTATTGGGCCCCACGTTCTTAAGTAAATCTCAATATTGCTTCAAAAAGGTAGCTATGCATATACAGTTTACAGACAGAATGTTAACATATTAAGCAAGAGTGTGACAACTTATCAGTGCTAAATGTGCCATAAAAAAAACCCAGCATGTAAAATTCTTAGCTTTGACAAGTGACAACATACCTGGCAAAATGCATTGTAAACCAAATGTAATTTTTAGCTGCAGTAAATTTTAGACAATCAAAATGATGTTAAAATGTGTGTGTTTCTTACAGTCTAGAGGCTGCTTATTCTGATGGAGGAAAACACTGACAGCATCCTTCATGATCACTGAAAGAACTGTTCTCCTTTCTCCTGCCCCACACTGATCTATCTGATCGGTGCAGTGCAGGGGAGAAAGTCACCAGGACTTGCACGGATGTTGCGCATCCTGTGTAGCTGAAAAAACTTCTGCAAGACTAGCCCTTGGACCTCTTTATGAAAAGAAGAACGACACTCCTGATATGTGAGGTGGCATGGATAGGGTCCCAATCAAACAAAGTTGTTGATTAGCCATTGAACCTTTCAGGTCATGTGATCAGTCACATTCCTGGAAGGAATTTCAAGATGTGGTAATGTATACGATGGATGAGTGTACATATATATATATATATATATAAGTGTTTGTGTGTGTGGAGCTGCATGAGTATATAAGAGAGCTGTTGGTGTATGTAAGAAAGCTGTGTACAAGTATGTAGCAAAACAGTGCGTGTATGTAACAGAGGTGTGAGTGCATACTTCAAAGCTGTAGAAAAGCTATATGTGTTAGAACTGTGTTTGTGTATGGAGGAGAGTTGTGTGTGTATTTCGGAAAATTGCGTGTGTGATAGTAGTAGGGTTGTGTGTATGCAGGAGAGATGTGTGTATGTAGGAAAGAGGGTGGAAACTTATCAATGCTATAGGACCTATGCAAGAACCTAACATGATCAAATTTGACTCATGACAATACAGCTTTAAAAAATGCATTGGCAGCAATTGTACCGATCATCTACTTTCAATGAATTATCAGCAAATTGGTGAAAGTACACCTATTAAAAAAAAAATAACAGCCTCCTCCATATCCCCTCTAGCTGTCCTGTCCATCACCAAGATAGGTGCGTTTTCTGCCATTTTAGGTAGAAGTAATGTTCAACCAATTTGCTTCTAATTTAGACAAAGTAGTAGGAAAGTTTATCAAACAAACTCTACATATGAGCTCTATCTATTTTACAATACGTGTAATATGTATTCACAAAATGTCCATTTTCTATATGTGTGAACTTCACATCTTTTTTTTTTTTAGTAAGTTTTAGTGCATGATGAGGTGGTGTTTACCTATAGGATCCACCATCTCTTGGACTGGGCACCATTGATGGTATTTATTGGGCCCACGTTCTTAAGTAAATCTCAATATTGCTTCAAAAAGGTAGCTATGCATATACAGTTTACAGACAGAATGTTAACATATTAAGCAAGAGTGTGACAACTTATCAGTGCTAAATGTGCCATAAAAAAAACCCAGCATGTAAAATTCTTAGCTTTGACAAGTGACAACATACCTGGCAAAATGCATTGTAAACCAAATGTAATTTTTAGCTGCAGTAAATTTTAGACAATCAAAATGATGTTAAAATGTGTGTGTTTCTTACAGTCTAGAGGCTGCTTATTCTGATGGAGGAAAACACTGACAGCATCCTTCATGATCACTGAAAGAACTGTTCTCCTTTCTCCTGCCCCACACTGATCTATCTGATCGGTGCAGTGCAGGGGAGAAAGTCACCAGGACTTGCACGGATGTTGCGCATCCTGTGTAGCTGAAAAAACTTCTGCAAGACTAGCCCTTGGACCTCTTTATGAAAAGAAGAACGACACTCCTGATATGTGAGGTGGCATGGATAGGGTCCCAATCAAACAAAGTTGTTGATTAGCCATTGAACCTTTCAGGTCATGTGATCAGTCACATTCCTGGAAGGAATTTCAAGATGTGGTAATGTATACGATGGATGAGTGTACATATATATATATATATATATATATATATATATATATAAGTGTTTGTGTGTGTGGAGCTGCATGAGTATATAAGAGAGCTGTTGGTGTATGTAAGAAAGCTGTGTACAAGTATGTAGCAAAACAGTGCGTGTATGTAACAGAGGTGTGAGTGCATACTTCAAAGCTGTAGAAAAGCTATATGTGTTAGAACTGTGTTTGTGTATGGAGGAGAGTTGTGTGTGTATTTCGGAAAATTGCGTGTGTGATAGTAGTAGAGTTGTGTGTATGCAGGAGAGATGTGTGTATGTAGGAAAGAGGGTGGAAACTTATCAATGCTATAGGACCTATGCAAGAACCTAACATGATCAAATTTGACTCATGACAATACAGCTTTAAAAATGCATTGGCAGCAATTGTACCGATCATCTACTTTCAATGAATTATCAGCAAATTGGTGAAAGTACACCTATTAAAAAAAAAATAACAGCCTCCTCCATATCCCCTCTAGCTGTCCTGTCCATCACCAAGATAGGTGCGTTTTCTGCCATTTTAGGTAGAAGTAATGTTCAACCAATTTGCTTCTAATTTAGACAAAGTAGTAGGAAAGTTTATCAAACAAACTCTACATATGAGCTCTATCTATTTTACAATACGTGTAATATGTATTCACAAAATGTCCATTTCTATATGTGTGAACTTCACATCTTTTTTTTTTTTAGTAAGTTTTAGTGCATGATGAGGTGGTGTTTACCTATAGGATCCACCATCTCTTGGACTGGGCACCATTGATGGTATTTATTGGGCCCCACGTTCTTAAGTAAATCTCAATATTGCTTCAAAAAGGTAGCTATGCATATACAGTTTACAGACAGAATGTTAACATATTAAGCAAGAGTGTGACAACTTATCAGTGCTAAATGTGCCATAAAAAAAACCCAGCATGTAAAATTCTTAGCTTTGACAAGTGACAACATACCTGGCAAAATGCATTGTAAACCAAATGTAATTTTTAGCTGCAGTAAATTTTAGACAATCAAAATGATGTTAAAATGTGTGTGTTTCTTACAGTCTAGAGGCTGCTTATTCTGATGGAGGAAAACACTGACAGCATCCTTCATGATCACTGAAAGAACTGTTCTCCTTTCTCCTGCCCCACACTGATCTATCTGATCGGTGCAGTGCAGGGGAGAAAGTCACCAGGACTTGCACGGATGTTGCGCATCCTGTGTAGCTGAAAAAACTTCTGCAAGACTAGCCCTTGGACCTCTTTATGAAAAGAAGAACGACACTCCTGATATGTGAGGTGGCATGGATAGGGTCCCAATCAAACAAAGTTGTTGATTAGCCATTGAACCTTTCAGGTCATGTGATCAGTCACATTCCTGGAAGGAATTTCAAGATGTGGTAATGTATACGATGGATGAGTGTACATATATATATATATATATATATATATAAGTGTTTGTGTGTGTGGAGCTGCATGAGTATATAAGAGAGCTGTTGGTGTATGTAAGAAAGCTGTGTACAAGTATGTAGCAAAACAGTGCGTGTATGTAACAGAGGTGTGAGTGCATACTTCAAAGCTGTAGAAAAGCTATATGTGTTAGAACTGTGTTTGTGTATGGAGGAGAGTTGTGTGTGTATTTCGGAAAATTGCGTGTGTGATAGTAGTAGAGTTGTGTGTATGCAGGAGAGATGTGTGTATGTAGGAAAGAGGGTGGAAACTTATCAATGCTATAGGACCTATGCAAGAACCTAACATGATCAAATTTGACTCATGACAATACAGCTTTAAAAAATGCATTGGCAGCAATTGTACCGATCATCTACTTTCAATGAATTATCAGCAAATTGGTGAAAGTACACCTATTAAAAAAAAAATAACAGCCTCCTCCATATCCCCTCTAGCTGTCCTGTCCATCACCAAGATAGGTGCGTTTTCTGCCATTTTAGGTAGAAGTAATGTTCAACCAATTTGCTTCTAATTTAGACAAAGTAGTAGGAAAGTTTATCAAACAAACTCTACATATGAGCTCTATCTATTTTACAATACGTGTAATATGTATTCACAAAATGTCCATTTTCTATATGTGTGAACTTCACATCTTTTTTTTTTTAGTAAGTTTTAGTGCATGATGAGGTGGTGTTTACCTATAGGATCCACCATCTCTTGGACTGGGCACCATTGATGGTATTTATTGGGCCCCACATTCTTAAGTAAATCTCAATATTGCTTCAAAAAGGTAGCTATGCATATACAGTTTACAGACAGAATGTTAACATATTAAGCAAGAGTGTGACAACTTATCAGTGCTAAATGTGCCATAAAAAACCCAGCATGTAAAATTCTTAGCTTTGACAAGTGACAACATACCTGGCAAAATGCATTGTAAACCAAATGTAATTTTTAGCTGCAGTAAATTTTAGACAATCAAAATGATGTTAAAATGTGTGTGTTTCTTACAGTCTAGAGGCTGCTTATTCTGATGGAGGAAAACACTGACAGCATCCTTCATGATCACTGAAAGAACTGTTCTCCTTTCTCCTGCCCCACACTGATCTATCTGATCGGTGCAGTGCAGGGGACAAAGTCACCAGGACTTGCACGGATGTTGCGCATCCTGTGTAGCTGAAAAAACTTCTGCAAGACTAGCCCTTGGACCTCTTTATGAAAAGAAGAACGACACTCCTGATATGTGAGGTGGCATGGATAGGGTCCCAATCAAACAAAGTTGTTGATTAGCCATTGAACCTTCAGGTCATGTGATCAGTCACATTCCTGGAAGGAATTTCAAGATGTGGTAATGTATACGATGGATGAGTGTACATATATATATATATATATATATATATATATATATATAAGTGTTTGTGTGTGTGGAGCTGCATGAGTATATAAGAGAGCTGTTGGTGTATGTAAGAAAGCTGTGTACAAGTATGTAGCAAAACAGTGCGTGTATGTAACAGAGGTGTGAGTGCATACTTCAAAGCTGTAGAAAAGCTATATGTGTTAGAACTGTGTTTGTGTATGGAGGAGAGTTGTGTGTGTATTTCGGAAAATTGCGTGTGTGATAGTAGTAGAGTTGTGTGTATGCAGGAGAGATGTGTGTATGTAGGAAAGAGGGTGGAAACTTATCAATGCTATAGGACCTATGCAAGAACCTAACATGATCAAATTTGACTCATGACAATACAGCTTTAAAAAATGCATTGGCAGCAATTGTACCGATCATCTACTTCAATGAATTATCAGCAAATTGGTGAAAGTACACCTATTAAAAAAAAAATAACAGCCTCCTCCATATCCCCTCTAGCTGTCCTGTCCATCACCAAGATAGGTGCGTTTTCTGCCATTTTAGGTAGAAGTAATGTTCAACCAATTTGCTTCTAATTTAGACAAAGTAGTAGGAAAGTTTATCAAACAAACTCTACATATGAGCTCTATCTATTTTACAATACGTGTAATATGTATTCACAAAATGTCCATTTTCTATATGTGTGAACTTCACATCTTTTTTTTTTTAGTAAGTTTTAGTGCATGATGAGGTGGTGTTTACCTATAGGATCCACCATCTCTTGGACTGGGCACCATTGATGGTATTTATTGGGCCCCACGTTCTTAAGTAAATCTCAATATTGCTTCAAAAAGGTAGCTATGCATATACAGTTTACAGACAGAATGTTAACATATTAAGCAAGAGTGTGACAACTTATCAGTGCTAAATGTGCCATAAAAAAAACCCAGCAATTAAAATTCTTAGCTTTGACAAGTGACAACATACCTGGCAAAATGCATTGTAAACCAAATGTAATTTTTAGCTGCAGTAAATTTTAGACAATCAAAATGATGTTAAAATGTGTGTGTTTCTTACAGTCTAGAGGCTGCTTATTCTGATGGAGGAAAACACTGACAGCATCCTTCATGATCACTGAAAGAACTGTTCTCCTTTCTCCTGCCCCACACTGATCTATCTGATCGGTGCAGTGCAGGGGAGAAAGTCACCAGGACTTGCACGGATGTTGCGCATCCTGTGTAGCTGAAAAAACTTCTGCAAGACTAGCCCTTGGACCTCTTTATGAAAAGAAGAACGACACTCCTGATATGTGAGGTGGCATGGATAGGGTCCCAATCAAACAAAGTTGTTGATTAGCCATTGAACCTTTCAGGTCATGTGATCAGTCACATTCCTGGAAGGAATTTCAAGATGTGGTAATGTATACGATGGATGAGTGTACATATATATATATATATATATATATATAAGTGTTTGTGTGTGTGGAGCTGCATGAGTATATAAGAGAGCTGTTGGTGTATGTAAGAAAGCTGTGTACAAGTATGTAGCAAAACAGTGCGTGTATGTAACAGAGGTGTGAGTGCATACTTCAAAGCTGTAGAAAAGCTATATGTGTTAGAACTGTGTTTGTGTATGGAGGAGAGTTGTGTGTGTATTTCGGAAAATTGCGTGTGTGATAGTAGTAGAGTTGTGTGTATGCAGGAGAGATGTGTGTATGTAGGAAAGAGGGTGGAAACTTATCAATGCTATAGGACCTATGCAAGAACCTAACATGATCAAATTTGACTCATGACAATACAGCTTTAAAAAATGCATTGGCAGCAATTGTACCGATCATCTACTTTCAATGAATTATCAGCAAATTGGTGAAAGTACACCTATTAAAAAAAAAATAACAGCCTCCTCCATATCCCCTCTAGCTGTCCTGTCCATCACCAAGATAGGTGCGTTTTCTGCCATTTTAGGTAGAAGTAATGTTCAACCAATTTGCTTCTAATTTAGACAAAGTAGTAGGAAAGTTTATCAAACAAACTCTACATATGAGCTCTATCTATTTTACAATACGTGTAATATGTATTCACAAAATGTCCATTTTCTATATGTGTGAACTTCACATCTTTTTTTTTTTAGTAAGTTTTAGTGCATGATGAGGTGGTGTTTACCTATAGGATCCACCATCTCTTGGACTGGGCACCATTGATGGTATTTATTGGGCCCCACATTCTTAAGTAAATCTCAATATTGCTTCAAAAAGGTAGCTATGCATATACAGTTTACAGACAGAATGTTAACATATTAAGCAAGAGTGTGACAACTTATCAGTGCTAAATGTGCCATAAAAAAACCCAGCATGTAAAATTCTTAGCTTTGACAAGTGACAACATACCTGGCAAAATGCATTGTAAACCAAATGTAATTTTTAGCTGCAGTAAATTTTAGACAATCAAAATGATGTTAAAATGTGTGTGTTTCTTACAGTCTAGAGGCTGCTTATTCTGATGGAGGAAAACACTGACAGCATCCTTCATGATCACTGAAAGAACTGTTCTCCTTTCTCCTGCCCCACACTGATCTATCTGATCGGTGCAGTGCAGGGGACAAAGTCACCAGGACTTGCACGGATGTTGCGCATCCTGTGTAGCTGAAAAAACTTCTGCAAGACTAGCCCTTGGACCTCTTTATGAAAAGAAGAACGACACTCCTGATATGTGAGGTGGCATGGATAGGGTCCCAATCAAACAAAGTTGTTGATTAGCCATTGAACCTTTCAGGTCATGTGATCAGTCACATTCCTGGAAGGAATTTCAAGATGTGGTAATGTATACGATGGATGAGTGTACATATATATATATATATATATATATATATATATAAGTGTTTGTGTGTGTGGAGCTGCATGAGTATATAAGAGAGCTGTTGGTGTATGTAAGAAAGCTGTGTACAAGTATGTAGCAAAACAGTGCGTGTATGTAACAGAGGTGTGAGTGCATACTTCAAAGCTGTAGAAAAGCTATATGTGTTAGAACTGTGTTTGTGTATGGAGGAGAGTTGTGTGTGTATTTCGGAAAATTGCGTGTGTGATAGTAGTAGAGTTGTGTGTATGCAGGAGAGATGTGTGTATGTAGGAAAGAGGGTGGAAACTTATCAATGCTATAGGACCTATGCAAGAACCTAACATGATCAAATTTGACTCATGACAATACAGCTTTAAAAAATGCATTGGCAGCAATTGTACCGATCATCTACTTTCAATGAATTATCAGCAAATTGGTGAAAGTACACCTATTAAAAAAAAAATAACAGCCTCCTCCATATCCCCTCTAGCTGTCCTGTCCATCACCAAGATAGGTGCGTTTTCTGCCATTTTAGGTAGAAGTAATGTTCAACCAATTTGCTTCTAATTTAGACAAAGTAGTAGGAAAGTTTATCAAACAAACTCTACATATGAGCTCTATCTATTTTACAATACGTGTAATATGTATTCACAAAATGTCCATTTTCTATATGTGTGAACTTCACATCTTTTTTTTTTTTAGTAAGTTTTAGTGCATGATGAGGTGGTGTTTACCTATAGGATCCACCATCTCTTGGACTGGGCACCATTGATGGTATTTATTGGGCCCCACGTTCTTAAGTAAATCTCAATATTGCTTCAAAAAGGTAGCTATGCATATACAGTTTACAGACAGAATGTTAACATATTAAGCAAGAGTGTGACAACTTATCAGTGCTAAATGTGCCATAAAAAAAACCCAGCATGTAAAATTCTTAGCTTTGACAAGTGACAACATACCTGGCAAAATGCATTGTAAACCAAATGTAATTTTTAGCTGCAGTAAATTTTAGACAATCAAAATGATGTTAAAATGTGTGTGTTTCTTACAGTCTAGAGGCTGCTTATTCTGATGGAGGAAAACACTGACAGCATCCTTCATGATCACTGAAAGAACTGTTCTCCTTTCTCCTGCCCCACACTGATCTATCTGATCGGTGCAGTGCAGGGGAGAAAGTCACCAGGACTTGCACGGATGTTGCGCATCCTGTGTAGCTGAAAAAACTTCTGCAAGACTAGCCCTTGGACCTCTTTATGAAAAGAAGAACGACACTCCTGATATGTGAGGTGGCATGGATAGGGTCCCAATCAAACAAAGTTGTTGATTAGCCATTGAACCTTTCAGGTCATGTGATCAGTCACATTCCTGGAAGGAATTTCAAGATGTGGTAATGTATACGATGGATGAGTGTACATATATATATATATATATATATATATATATATATAAGTGTTTGTGTGTGTGGAGCTGCATGAGTATATAAGAGAGCTGTTGGTGTATGTAAGAAAGCTGTGTACAAGTATGTAGCAAAACAGTGCGTGTATGTAACAGAGGTGTGAGTGCATACTTCAAAGCTGTAGAAAAGCTATATGTGTTAGAACTGTGTTTGTGTATGGAGGAGAGTTGTGTGTGTATTTCGGAAAATTGCGTGTGTGATAGTAGTAGAGTTGTGTGTATGCAGGAGAGATGTGTGTATGTAGGAAAGAGGGTGGAAACTTATCAATGCTATAGGACCTATGCAAGAACCTAACATGATCAAATTTGACTCATGACAATACAGCTTTAAAAAATGCATTGGCAGCAATTGTACCGATCATCTACTTTCAATGAATTATCAGCAAATTGGTGAAAGTACACCTATTAAAAAAAAAATAACAGCCTCCTCCATATCCCCTCTAGCTGTCCTGTCCATCACCAAGATAGGTGCGTTTTCTGCCATTTTAGGTAGAAGTAATGTTCAACCAATTTGCTTCTAATTTAGACAAAGTAGTAGGAAAGTTTATCAAACAAACTCTACATATGAGCTCTATCTATTTTACAATACGTGTAATATGTATTCACAAAATGTCCATTTTCTATATGTGTGAACTTCACATCTTTTTTTTTTTAGTAAGTTTTAGTGCATGATGAGGTGGTGTTTACCTATAGGATCCACCATCTCTTGGACTGGGCACCATTGATGGTATTTATTGGGCCCCACATTCTTAAGTAAATCTCAATATTGCTTCAAAAAGGTAGCTATGCATATACAGTTTACAGACAGAATGTTAACATATTAAGCAAGAGTGTGACAACTTATCAGTGCTAAATGTGCCATAAAAAAACCCAGCATGTAAAATTCTTAGCTTTGACAAGTGACAACATACCTGGCAAAATGCATTGTAAACCAAATGTAATTTTTAGCTGCAGTAAATTTTAGACAATCAAAATGATGTTAAAATGTGTGTGTTTCTTACAGTCTAGAGGCTGCTTATTCTGATGGAGGAAAACACTGACAGCATCCTTCATGATCACTGAAAGAACTGTTCTCCTTTCTCCTGCCCCACACTGATCTATCTGATCGGTGCAGTGCAGGGGACAAAGTCACCAGGACTTGCACGGATGTTGCGCATCCTGTGTAGCTGAAAAAACTTCTGCAAGACTAGCCCTTGGACCTCTTTATGAAAAGAAGAACGACACTCCTGATATGTGAGGTGGCATGGATAGGGTCCCAATCAAACAAAGTTGTTGATTAGCCATTGAACCTTTCAGGTCATGTGATCAGTCACATTCCTGGAAGGAATTTCAAGATGTGGTAATGTATACGATGGATGAGTGTACATATATATATATATATATATATATATATATATATAAGTGTTTGTGTGTGTGGAGCTGCATGAGTATATAAGAGAGCTGTTGGTGTATGTAAGAAAGCTGTGTACAAGTATGTAGCAAAACAGTGCGTGTATGTAACAGAGGTGTGAGTGCATACTTCAAAGCTGTAGAAAAGCTATATGTGTTAGAACTGTGTTTGTGTATGGAGGAGAGTTGTGTGTGTATTTCGGAAAATTGCGTGTGTGATAGTAGTAGAGTTGTGTGTATGCAGGAGAGATGTGTGTATGTAGGAAAGAGGGTGGAAACTTATCAATGCTATAGGACCTATGCAAGAACCTAACATGATCAAATTTGACTCATGACAATACAGCTTTAAAAAATGCATTGGCAGCAATTGTACCGATCATCTACTTTCAATGAATTATCAGCAAATTGGTGAAAGTACACCTATTAAAAAAAAAATAACAGCCTCCTCCATATCCCCTCTAGCTGTCCTGTCCATCACCAAGATAGGTGCGTTTTCTGCCATTTTAGGTAGAAGTAATGTTCAACCAATTTGCTTCTAATTTAGACAAAGTAGTAGGAAAGTTTATCAAACAAACTCTACATATGAGCTCTATCTATTTTACAATACGTGTAATATGTATTCACAAAATGTCCATTTTCTATATGTGTGAACTTCACATCTTTTTTTTTTTTAGTAAGTTTTAGTGCATGATGAGGTGGTGTTTACCTATAGGATCCACCATCTCTTGGACTGGGCACCATTGATGGTATTTATTGGGCCCCATGTTCTTAAGTAAATCTCAATATTGCTTCAAAAAGGTAGCTATGCATATACAGTTTACAGACAGAATGTTAACATATTAAGCAAGAGTGTGACAACTTATCAGTGCTAAATGTGCCATAAAAAAAACCCAGCATGTAAAATTCTTAGCTTTGACAAGTGACAACATACCTGGCAAAATGCATTGTAAACCAAATGTAATTTTTAGCTGCAGTAAATTTTAGACAATCAAAATGATGTTAAAATGTGTGTGTTTCTTACAGTCTAGAGGCTGCTTATTCTGATGGAGGAAAACACTGACAGCATCCTTCATGATCACTGAAAGAACTGTTCTCCTTTCTCCTGCCCCACACTGATCTATCTGATCGGTGCAGTGCAGGGGAGAAAGTCACCAGGACTTGCACGGATGTTGCGCATCCTGTGTAGCTGAAAAAACTTCTGCAAGACTAGCCCTTGGACCTCTTTATGAAAAGAAGAACGACACTCCTGATATGTGAGGTGGCATGGATAGGGTCCCAATCAAACAAAGTTGTTGATTAGCCATTGAACCTTTCAGGTCATGTGATCAGTCACATTCCTGGAAGGAATTTCAAGATGTGGTAATGTATACGATGGATGAGTGTACATATATATATATATATATATATATATATATATATATAAGTGTTTGTGTGTGTGGAGCTGCATGAGTATATAAGAGAGCTGTTGGTGTATGTAAGAAAGCTGTGTACAAGTATGTAGCAAAACAGTGCGTGTATGTAACAGAGGTGTGAGTGCATACTTCAAAGCTGTAGAAAAGCTATATGTGTTAGAACTGTGTTTGTGTATGGAGGAGAGTTGTGTGTGTATTTCGGAAAATTGCGTGTGTGATAGTAGTAGAGTTGTGTGTATGCAGGAGAGATGTGTGTATGTAGGAAAGAGGGTGGAAACTTATCAATGCTATAGGACCTATGCAAGAACCTAACATGATCAAATTTGACTCATGACAATACAGCTTTAAAAAATGCATTGGCAGCAATTGTACCGATCATCTACTTTCAATGAATTATCAGCAAATTGGTGAAAGTACACCTATTAAAAAAAAAATAACAGCCTCCTCCATATCCCCTCTAGCTGTCCTGTCCATCACCAAGATAGGTGCGTTTTCTGCCATTTTAGGTAGAAGTAATGTTCAACCAATTTGCTTCTAATTTAGACAAAGTAGTAGGAAAGTTTATCAAACAAACTCTACATATGAGCTCTATCTATTTTACAATACGTGTAATATGTATTCACAAAATGTCCATTTTCTATATGTGTGAACTTCACATCTTTTTTTTTTTAGTAAGTTTTAGTGCATGATGAGGTGGTGTTTACCTATAGGATCCACCATCTCTTGGACTGGGCACCATTGATGGTATTTATTGGGCCCCACATTCTTAAGTAAATCTCAATATTGCTTCAAAAAGGTAGCTATGCATATACAGTTTACAGACAGAATGTTAACATATTAAGCAAGAGTGTGACAACTTATCAGTGCTAAATGTGCCATAAAAAAACCCAGCATGTAAAATTCTTAGCTTTGACAAGTGACAACATACCTGGCAAAATGCATTGTAAACCAAATGTAATTTTTAGCTGCAGTAAATTTTAGACAATCAAAATGATGTTAAAATGTGTGTGTTTCTTACAGTCTAGAGGCTGCTTATTCTGATGGAGGAAAACACTGACAGCATCCTTCATGATCACTGAAAGAACTGTTCTCCTTTCTCCTGCCCCACACTGATCTATCTGATCGGTGCAGTGCAGGGGACAAAGTCACCAGGACTTGCACGGATGTTGCGCATCCTGTGTAGCTGAAAAAACTTCTGCAAGACTAGCCCTTGGACCTCTTTATGAAAAGAAGAACGACACTCCTGATATGTGAGGTGGCATGGATAGGGTCCCAATCAAACAAAGTTGTTGATTAGCCATTGAACCTTTCAGGTCATGTGATCAGTCACATTCCTGGAAGGAATTTCAAGATGTGGTAATGTATACGATGGATGAGTGTACATATATATATATATATATATATATATATATATAAGTGTTTGTGTGTGTGGAGCTGCATGAGTATATAAGAGAGCTGTTGGTGTATGTAAGAAAGCTGTGTACAAGTATGTAGCAAAACAGTGCGTGTATGTAACAGAGGTGTGAGTGCATACTTCAAAGCTGTAGAAAAGCTATATGTGTTAGAACTGTGTTTGTGTATGGAGGAGAGTTGTGTGTGTATTTCGGAAAATTGCGTGTGTGATAGTAGTAGGGTTGTGTGTATGCAGGAGAGATGTGTGTATGTAGGAAAGAGGGTGGAAACTTATCAATGCTATAGGACCTATGCAAGAACCTAACATGATCAAATTTGACTCATGACAATACAGCTTTAAAAAATGCATTGGCAGCAATTGTACCGATCATCTACTTTCAATGAATTATCAGCAAATTGGTGAAAGTACACCTATTAAAAAAAAAATAACAGCCTCCTCCATATCCCCTCTAGCTGTCCTGTCCATCACCAAGATAGGTGCGTTTTCTGCCATTTTAGGTAGAAGTAATGTTCAACCAATTTGCTTCTAATTTAGACAAAGTAGTAGGAAAGTTTATCAAACAAACTCTACATATGAGCTCTATCTATTTTACAATACGTGTAATATGTATTCACAAAATGTCCATTTTCTATATGTGTGAACTTCACATCTTTTTTTTTTTTAGTAAGTTTTAGTGCATGATGAGGTGGTGTTTACCTATAGGATCCACCATCTCTTGGACTGGGCACCATTGATGGTATTTATTGGGCCCCACGTTCTTAAGTAAATCTCAATATTGCTTCAAAAAGGTAGCTATGCATATACAGTTTACAGACAGAATGTTAACATATTAAGCAAGAGTGTGACAACTTATCAGTGCTAAATGTGCCATAAAAAAAACCCAGCATGTAAAATTCTTAGCTTTGACAAGTGACAACATACCTGGCAAAATGCATTGTAAACCAAATGTAATTTTTAGCTGCAGTAAATTTTAGACAATCAAAATGATGTTAAAATGTGTGTGTTTCTTACAGTCTAGAGGCTGCTTATTCTGATGGAGGAAAACACTGACAGCATCCTTCATGATCACTGAAAGAACTGTTCTCCTTTCTCCTGCCCCACACTGATCTATCTGATCGGTGCAGTGCAGGGGAGAAAGTCACCAGGACTTGCACGGATGTTGCGCATCCTGTGTAGCTGAAAAAACTTCTGCAAGACTAGCCCTTGGACCTCTTTATGAAAAGAAGAACGACACTCCTGATATGTGAGGTGGCATGGATAGGGTCCCAATCAAACAAAGTTGTTGATTAGCCATTGAACCTTTCAGGTCATGTGATCAGTCACATTCCTGGAAGGAATTTCAAGATGTGGTAATGTATACGATGGATGAGTGTACATATATATATATATATATATATATATATAAGTGTTTGTGTGTGTGGAGCTGCATGAGTATATAAGAGAGCTGTTGGTGTATGTAAGAAAGCTGTGTACAAGTATGTAGCAAAACAGTGCGTGTATGTAACAGAGGTGTGAGTGCATACTTCAAAGCTGTAGAAAAGCTATATGTGTTAGAACTGTGTTTGTGTATGGAGGAGAGTTGTGTGTGTATTTCGGAAAATTGCGTGTGTGATAGTAGTAGAGTTGTGTGTATGCAGGAGAGATGTGTGTATGTAGGAAAGAGGGTGGAAACTTATCAATGCTATAGGACCTATGCAAGAACCTAACATGATCAAATTTGACTCATGACAATACAGCTTTAAAAAATGCATTGGCAGCAATTGTACCGATCATCTACTTTCAATGAATTATCAGCAAATTGGTGAAAGTACACCTATTAAAAAAAAAATAACAGCCTCCTCCATATCCCCTCTAGCTGTCCTGTCCATCACCAAGATAGGTGCGTTTTCTGCCATTTTAGGTAGAAGTAATGTTCAACCAATTTGCTTCTAATTTAGACAAAGTAGTAGGAAAGTTTATCAAACAAACTCTACATATGAGCTCTATCTATTTTACAATACGTGTAATATGTATTCACAAAATGTCCATTTTCTATATGTGTGAACTTCACATCTTTTTTTTTTTAGTAAGTTTTAGTGCATGATGAGGTGGTGTTTACCTATAGGATCCACCATCTCTTGGACTGGGCACCATTGATGGTATTTATTGGGCCCCACATTCTTAAGTAAATCTCAATATTGCTTCAAAAAGGTAGCTATGCATATACAGTTTACAGACAGAATGTTAACATATTAAGCAAGAGTGTGACAACTTATCAGTGCTAAATGTGCCATAAAAAAACCCAGCATGTAAAATTCTTAGCTTTGACAAGTGACAACATACCTGGCAAAATGCATTGTAAACCAAATGTAATTTTTAGCTGCAGTAAATTTTAGACAATCAAAATGATGTTAAAATGTGTGTGTTTCTTACAGTCTAGAGGCTGCTTATTCTGATGGAGGAAAACACTGACAGCATCCTTCATGATCACTGAAAGAACTGTTCTCCTTTCTCCTGCCCCACACTGATCTATCTGATCGGTGCAGTGCAGGGGACAAAGTCACCAGGACTTGCACGGATGTTGCGCATCCTGTGTAGCTGAAAAAACTTCTGCAAGACTAGCCCTTGGACCTCTTTATGAAAAGAAGAACGACACTCCTGATATGTGAGGTGGCATGGATAGGGTCCCAATCAAACAAAGTTGTTGATTAGCCATTGAACCTTTCAGGTCATGTGATCAGTCACATTCCTGGAAGGAATTTCAAGATGTGGTAATGTATACGATGGATGAGTGTACATATATATATATATATATATATATATATATATAAGTGTTTGTGTGTGTGGAGCTGCATGAGTATATAAGAGAGCTGTTGGTGTATGTAAGAAAGCTGTGTACAAGTATGTAGCAAAACAGTGCGTGTATGTAACAGAGGTGTGAGTGCATACTTCAAAGCTGTAGAAAAGCTATATGTGTTAGAACTGTGTTTGTGTATGGAGGAGAGTTGTGTGTGTATTTCGGAAAATTGCGTGTGTGATAGTAGTAGAGTTGTGTGTATGCAGGAGAGATGTGTGTATGTAGGAAAGAGGGTGGAAACTTATCAATGCTATAGGACCTATGCAAGAACCTAACATGATCAAATTTGACTCATGACAATACAGCTTTAAAAAATGCATTGGCAGCAATTGTACCGATCATCTACTTTCAATGAATTATCAGCAAATTGGTGAAAGTACACCTATTAAAAAAAAAATAACAGCCTCCTCCATATCCCCTCTAGCTGTCCTGTCCATCACCAAGATAGGTGCGTTTTCTGCCATTTTAGGTAGAAGTAATGTTCAACCAATTTGCTTCTAATTTAGACAAAGTAGTAGGAAAGTTTATCAAACAAACTCTACATATGAGCTCTATCTATTTTACAATACGTGTAATATGTATTCACAAAATGTCCATTTTCTATATGTGTGAACTTCACATCTTTTTTTTTTTTAGTAAGTTTTAGTGCATGATGAGGTGGTGTTTACCTATAGGATCCACCATCTCTTGGACTGGGCACCATTGATGGTATTTATTGGGCCCCACGTTCTTAAGTAAATCTCAATATTGCTTCAAAAAGGTAGCTATGCATATACAGTTTACAGACAGAATGTTAACATATTAAGCAAGAGTGTGACAACTTATCAGTGCTAAATGTGCCATAAAAAAAACCCAGCATGTAAAATTCTTAGCTTTGACAAGTGACAACATACCTGGCAAAATGCATTGTAAACCAAATGTAATTTTTAGCTGCAGTAAATTTTAGACAATCAAAATGATGTTAAAATGTGTGTGTTTCTTACAGTCTAGAGGCTGCTTATTCTGATGGAGGAAAACACTGACAGCATCCTTCATGATCACTGAAAGAACTGTTCTCCTTTCTCCTGCCCCACACTGATCTATCTGATCGGTGCAGTGCAGGGGAGAAAGTCACCAGGACTTGCACGGATGTTGCGCATCCTGTGTAGCTGAAAAAACTTCTGCAAGACTAGCCCTTGGACCTCTTTATGAAAAGAAGAACGACACTCCTGATATGTGAGGTGGCATGGATAGGGTCCCAATCAAACAAAGTTGTTGATTAGCCATTGAACCTTTCAGGTCATGTGATCAGTCACATTCCTGGAAGGAATTTCAAGATGTGGTAATGTATACGATGGATGAGTGTACATATATATATATATATATATATATATATATATATATAAGTGTTTGTGTGTGTGGAGCTGCATGAGTATATAAGAGAGCTGTTGGTGTATGTAAGAAAGCTGTGTACAAGTATGTAGCAAAACAGTGCGTGTATGTAACAGAGGTGTGAGTGCATACTTCAAAGCTGTAGAAAAGCTATATGTGTTAGAACTGTGTTTGTGTATGGAGGAGAGTTGTGTGTGTATTTCGGAAAATTGCGTGTGTGATAGTAGTAGAGTTGTGTGTATGCAGGAGAGATGTGTGTATGTAGGAAAGAGGGTGGAAACTTATCAATGCTATAGGACCTATGCAAGAACCTAACATGATCAAATTTGACTCATGACAATACAGCTTTAAAAAATGCATTGGCAGCAATTGTACCGATCATCTACTTTCAATGAATTATCAGCAAATTGGTGAAAGTACACCTATTAAAAAAAAAATAACAGCCTCCTCCATATCCCCTCTAGCTGTCCTGTCCATCACCAAGATAGGTGCGTTTTCTGCCATTTTAGGTAGAAGTAATGTTCAACCAATTTGCTTCTAATTTAGACAAAGTAGTAGGAAAGTTTATCAAACAAACTCTACATATGAGCTCTATCTATTTTACAATACGTGTAATATGTATTCACAAAATGTCCATTTTCTATATGTGTGAACTTCACATCTTTTTTTTTTTAGTAAGTTTTAGTGCATGATGAGGTGGTGTTTACCTATAGGATCCACCATCTCTTGGACTGGGCACCATTGATGGTATTTATTGGGCCCCACATTCTTAAGTAAATCTCAATATTGCTTCAAAAAGGTAGCTATGCATATACAGTTTACAGACAGAATGTTAACATATTAAGCAAGAGTGTGACAACTTATCAGTGCTAAATGTGCCATAAAAAAACCCAGCATGTAAAATTCTTAGCTTTGACAAGTGACAACATACCTGGCAAAATGCATTGTAAACCAAATGTAATTTTTAGCTGCAGTAAATTTTAGACAATCAAAATGATGTTAAAATGTGTGTGTTTCTTACAGTCTAGAGGCTGCTTATTCTGATGGAGGAAAACACTGACAGCATCCTTCATGATCACTGAAAGAACTGTTCTCCTTTCTCCTGCCCCACACTGATCTATCTGATCGGTGCAGTGCAGGGGACAAAGTCACCAGGACTTGCACGGATGTTGCGCATCCTGTGTAGCTGAAAAAACTTCTGCAAGACTAGCCCTTGGACCTCTTTATGAAAAGAAGAACGACACTCCTGATATGTGAGGTGGCATGGATAGGGTCCCAATCAAACAAAGTTGTTGATTAGCCATTGAACCTTTCAGGTCATGTGATCAGTCACATTCCTGGAAGGAATTTCAAGATGTGGTAATGTATACGATGGATGAGTGTACATATATATATATATATATATATATATATATATATATAAGTGTTTGTGTGTGTGGAGCTGCATGAGTATATAAGAGAGCTGTTGGTGTATGTAAGAAAGCTGTGTACAAGTATGTAGCAAAACAGTGCGTGTATGTAACAGAGGTGTGAGTGCATACTTCAAAGCTGTAGAAAAGCTATATGTGTTAGAACTGTGTTTGTGTATGGAGGAGAGTTGTGTGTGTATTTCGGAAAATTGCGTGTGTGATAGTAGTAGAGTTGTGTGTATGCAGGAGAGATGTGTGTATGTAGGAAAGAGGGTGGAAACTTATCAATGCTATAGGACCTATGCAAGAACCTAACATGATCAAATTTGACTCATGACAATACAGCTTTAAAAAATGCATTGGCAGCAATTGTACCGATCATCTACTTTCAATGAATTATCAGCAAATTGGTGAAAGTACACCTATTAAAAAAAAAATAACAGCCTCCTCCATATCCCCTCTAGCTGTCCTGTCCATCACCAAGATAGGTGCGTTTTCTGCCATTTTAGGTAGAAGTAATGTTCAACCAATTTGCTTCTAATTTAGACAAAGTAGTAGGAAAGTTTATCAAACAAACTCTACATATGAGCTCTATCTATTTTACAATACGTGTAATATGTATTCACAAAATGTCCATTTTCTATATGTGTGAACTTCACATCTTTTTTTTTTTTAGTAAGTTTTAGTGCATGATGAGGTGGTGTTTACCTATAGGATCCACCATCTCTTGGACTGGGCACCATTGATGGTATTTATTGGGCCCCACGTTCTTAAGTAAATCTCAATATTGCTTCAAAAAGGTAGCTATGCATATACAGTTTACAGACAGAATGTTAACATATTAAGCAAGAGTGTGACAACTTATCAGTGCTAAATGTGCCATAAAAAAAACCCAGCATGTAAAATTCTTAGCTTTGACAAGTGACAACATACCTGGCAAAATGCATTGTAAACCAAATGTAATTTTTAGCTGCAGTAAATTTTAGACAATCAAAATGATGTTAAAATGTGTGTGTTTCTTACAGTCTAGAGGCTGCTTATTCTGATGGAGGAAAACACTGACAGCATCCTTCATGATCACTGAAAGAACTGTTCTCCTTTCTCCTGCCCCACACTGATCTATCTGATCGGTGCAGTGCAGGGGAGAAAGTCACCAGGACTTGCACGGATGTTGCGCATCCTGTGTAGCTGAAAAAACTTCTGCAAGACTAGCCCTTGGACCTCTTTATGAAAAGAAGAACGACACTCCTGATATGTGAGGTGGCATGGATAGGGTCCCAATCAAACAAAGTTGTTGATTAGCCATTGAACCTTTCAGGTCATGTGATCAGTCACATTCCTGGAAGGAATTTCAAGATGTGGTAATGTATACGATGGATGAGTGTACATATATATATATATATATATATATATATATATATATAAGTGTTTGTGTGTGTGGAGCTGCATGAGTATATAAGAGAGCTGTTGGTGTATGTAAGAAAGCTGTGTACAAGTATGTAGCAAAACAGTGCGTGTATGTAACAGAGGTGTGAGTGCATACTTCAAAGCTGTAGAAAAGCTATATGTGTTAGAACTGTGTTTGTGTATGGAGGAGAGTTGTGTGTGTATTTCGGAAAATTGCGTGTGTGATAGTAGTAGAGTTGTGTGTATGCAGGAGAGATGTGTGTATGTAGGAAAGAGGGTGGAAACTTATCAATGCTATAGGACCTATGCAAGAACCTAACATGATCAAATTTGACTCATGACAATACAGCTTTAAAAAATGCATTGGCAGCAATTGTACCGATCATCTACTTTCAATGAATTATCAGCAAATTGGTGAAAGTACACCTATTAAAAAAAAAATAACAGCCTCCTCCATATCCCCTCTAGCTGTCCTGTCCATCACCAAGATAGGTGCGTTTTCTGCCATTTTAGGTAGAAGTAATGTTCAACCAATTTGCTTCTAATTTAGACAAAGTAGTAGGAAAGTTTATCAAACAAACTCTACATATGAGCTCTATCTATTTTACAATACGTGTAATATGTATTCACAAAATGTCCATTTTCTATATGTGTGAACTTCACATCTTTTTTTTTTTAGTAAGTTTTAGTGCATGATGAGGTGGTGTTTACCTATAGGATCCACCATCTCTTGGACTGGGCACCATTGATGGTATTTATTGGGCCCCACATTCTTAAGTAAATCTCAATATTGCTTCAAAAAGGTAGCTATGCATATACAGTTTACAGACAGAATGTTAACATATTAAGCAAGAGTGTGACAACTTATCAGTGCTAAATGTGCCATAAAAAAACCCAGCATGTAAAATTCTTAGCTTTGACAAGTGACAACATACCTGGCAAAATGCATTGTAAACCAAATGTAATTTTTAGCTGCAGTAAATTTTAGACAATCAAAATGATGTTAAAATGTGTGTGTTTCTTACAGTCTAGAGGCTGCTTATTCTGATGGAGGAAAACACTGACAGCATCCTTCATGATCACTGAAAGAACTGTTCTCCTTTCTCCTGCCCCACACTGATCTATCTGATCGGTGCAGTGCAGGGGACAAAGTCACCAGGACTTGCACGGATGTTGCGCATCCTGTGTAGCTGAAAAAACTTCTGCAAGACTAGCCCTTGGACCTCTTTATGAAAAGAAGAACGACACTCCTGATATGTGAGGTGGCATGGATAGGGTCCCAATCAAACAAAGTTGTTGATTAGCCATTGAACCTTTCAGGTCATGTGATCAGTCACATTCCTGGAAGGAATTTCAAGATGTGGTAATGTATACGATGGATGAGTGTACATATATATATATATATATATATATAAGTGTTTGTGTGTGTGGAGCTGCATGAGTATATAAGAGAGCTGTTGGTGTATGTAAGAAAGCTGTGTACAAGTATGTAGCAAAACAGTGCGTGTATGTAACAGAGGTGTGAGTGCATACTTCAAAGCTGTAGAAAAGCTATATGTGTTAGAACTGTGTTTGTGTATGGAGGAGAGTTGTGTGTGTATTTCGGAAAATTGCGTGTGTGATAGTAGTAGAGTTGTGTGTATGCAGGAGAGATGTGTGTATGTAGGAAAGAGGGTGGAAACTTATCAATGCTATAGGACCTATGCAAGAACCTAACATGATCAAATTTGACTCATGACAATACAGCTTTAAAAAATGCATTGGCAGCAATTGTACCGATCATCTACTTTCAATGAATTATCAGCAAATTGGTGAAAGTACACCTATTAAAAAAAAAATAACAGCCTCCTCCATATCCCCTCTAGCTGTCCTGTCCATCACCAAGATAGGTGCGTTTTCTGCCATTTTAGGTAGAAGTAATGTTCAACCAATTTGCTTCTAATTTAGACAAAGTAGTAGGAAAGTTTATCAAACAAACTCTACATATGAGCTCTATCTATTTTACAATACGTGTAATATGTATTCACAAAATGTCCATTTTCTATATGTGTGAACTTCACATCTTTTTTTTTTTTAGTAAGTTTTAGTGCATGATGAGGTGGTGTTTACCTATAGGATCCACCATCTCTTGGACTGGGCACCATTGATGGTATTTATTGGGCCCCACGTTCTTAAGTAAATCTCAATATTGCTTCAAAAAGGTAGCTATGCATATACAGTTTACAGACAGAATGTTAACATATTAAGCAAGAGTGTGACAACTTATCAGTGCTAAATGTGCCATAAAAAAAACCCAGCATGTAAAATTCTTAGCTTTGACAAGTGACAACATACCTGGCAAAATGCATTGTAAACCAAATGTAATTTTTAGCTGCAGTAAATTTTAGACAATCAAAATGATGTTAAAATGTGTGTGTTTCTTACAGTCTAGAGGCTGCTTATTCTGATGGAGGAAAACACTGACAGCATCCTTCATGATCACTGAAAGAACTGTTCTCCTTTCTCCTGCCCCACACTGATCTATCTGATCGGTGCAGTGCAGGGGAGAAAGTCACCAGGACTTGCACGGATGTTGCGCATCCTGTGTAGCTGAAAAAACTTCTGCAAGACTAGCCCTTGGACCTCTTTATGAAAAGAAGAACGACACTCCTGATATGTGAGGTGGCATGGATAGGGTCCCAATCAAACAAAGTTGTTGATTAGCCATTGAACCTTTCAGGTCATGTGATCAGTCACATTCCTGGAAGGAATTTCAAGATGTGGTAATGTATACGATGGATGAGTGTACATATATATATATATATATATATATATATATAAGTGTTTGTGTGTGTGGAGCTGCATGAGTATATAAGAGAGCTGTTGGTGTATGTAAGAAAGCTGTGTACAAGTATGTAGCAAAACAGTGCGTGTATGTAACAGAGGTGTGAGTGCATACTTCAAAGCTGTAGAAAAGCTATATGTGTTAGAACTGTGTTTGTGTATGGAGGAGAGTTGTGTGTGTATTTCGGAAAATTGCGTGTGTGATAGTAGTAGAGTTGTGTGTATGCAGGAGAGATGTGTGTATGTAGGAAAGAGGGTGGAAACTTATCAATGCTATAGGACCTATGCAAGAACCTAACATGATCAAATTTGACTCATGACAATACAGCTTTAAAAAATGCATTGGCAGCAATTGTACCGATCATCTACTTTCAATGAATTATCAGCAAATTGGTGAAAGTACACCTATTAAAAAAAAAATAACAGCCTCCTCCATATCCCCTCTAGCTGTCCTGTCCATCACCAAGATAGGTGCGTTTTCTGCCATTTTAGGTAGAAGTAATGTTCAACCAATTTGCTTCTAATTTAGACAAAGTAGTAGGAAAGTTTATCAAACAAACTCTACATATGAGCTCTATCTATTTTACAATACGTGTAATATGTATTCACAAAATGTCCATTTTCTATATGTGTGAACTTCACATCTTTTTTTTTTTAGTAAGTTTTAGTGCATGATGAGGTGGTGTTTACCTATAGGATCCACCATCTCTTGGACTGGGCACCATTGATGGTATTTATTGGGCCCCACATTCTTAAGTAAATCTCAATATTGCTTCAAAAAGGTAGCTATGCATATACAGTTTACAGACAGAATGTTAACATATTAAGCAAGAGTGTGACAACTTATCAGTGCTAAATGTGCCATAAAAAAACCCAGCATGTAAAATTCTTAGCTTTGACAAGTGACAACATACCTGGCAAAATGCATTGTAAACCAAATGTAATTTTTAGCTGCAGTAAATTTTAGACAATCAAAATGATGTTAAAATGTGTGTGTTTCTTACAGTCTAGAGGCTGCTTATTCTGATGGAGGAAAACACTGACAGCATCCTTCATGATCACTGAAAGAACTGTTCTCCTTTCTCCTGCCCCACACTGATCTATCTGATCGGTGCAGTGCAGGGGACAAAGTCACCAGGACTTGCACGGATGTTGCGCATCCTGTGTAGCTGAAAAAACTTCTGCAAGACTAGCCCTTGGACCTCTTTATGAAAAGAAGAACGACACTCCTGATATGTGAGGTGGCATGGATAGGGTCCCAATCAAACAAAGTTGTTGATTAGCCATTGAACCTTTCAGGTCATGTGATCAGTCACATTCCTGGAAGGAATTTCAAGATGTGGTAATGTATACGATGGATGAGTGTACATATATATATATATATATATATATATATATATAAGTGTTTGTGTGTGTGGAGCTGCATGAGTATATAAGAGAGCTGTTGGTGTATGTAAGAAAGCTGTGTACAAGTATGTAGCAAAACAGTGCGTGTATGTAACAGAGGTGTGAGTGCATACTTCAAAGCTGTAGAAAAGCTATATGTGTTAGAACTGTGTTTGTGTATGGAGGAGAGTTGTGTGTGTATTTCGGAAAATTGCGTGTGTGATAGTAGTAGAGTTGTGTGTATGCAGGAGAGATGTGTGTATGTAGGAAAGAGGGTGGAAACTTATCAATGCTATAGGACCTATGCAAGAACCTAACATGATCAAATTTGACTCATGACAATACAGCTTTAAAAAATGCATTGGCAGCAATTGTACCGATCATCTACTTTCAATGAATTATCAGCAAATTGGTGAAAGTACACCTATTAAAAAAAAAATAACAGCCTCCTCCATATCCCCTCTAGCTGTCCTGTCCATCACCAAGATAGGTGCGTTTTCTGCCATTTTAGGTAGAAGTAATGTTCAACCAATTTGCTTCTAATTTAGACAAAGTAGTAGGAAAGTTTATCAAACAAACTCTACATATGAGCTCTATCTATTTTACAATACGTGTAATATGTATTCACAAAATGTCCATTTTCTATATGTGTGAACTTCACATCTTTTTTTTTTTAGTAAGTTTTAGTGCATGATGAGGTGGTGTTTACCTATAGGATCCACCATCTCTTGGACTGGGCACCATTGATGGTATTTATTGGGCCCCACATTCTTAAGTAAATCTCAATATTGCTTCAAAAAGGTAGCTATGCATATACAGTTTACAGACAGAATGTTAACATATTAAGCAAGAGTGTGACAACTTATCAGTGCTAAATGTGCCATAAAAAAACCCAGCATGTAAAATTCTTAGCTTTGACAAGTGACAACATACCTGGCAAAATGCATTGTAAACCAAATGTAATTTTTAGCTGCAGTAAATTTTAGACAATCAAAATGATGTTAAAATGTGTGTGTTTCTTACAGTCTAGAGGCTGCTTATTCTGATGGAGGAAAACACTGACAGCATCCTTCATGATCACTGAAAGAACTGTTCTCCTTTCTCCTGCCCCACACTGATCTATCTGATCGGTGCAGTGCAGGGGACAAAGTCACCAGGACTTGCACGGATGTTGCGCATCCTGTGTAGCTGAAAAAACTTCTGCAAGACTAGCCCTTGGACCTCTTTATGAAAAGAAGAACGACACTCCTGATATGTGAGGTGGCATGGATAGGGTCCCAATCAAACAAAGTTGTTGATTAGCCATTGAACCTTTCAGGTCATGTGATCAGTCACATTCCTGGAAGGAATTTCAAGATGTGGTAATGTATACGATGGATGAGTGTACATATATATATATATATATATATATATATATATATATATAAGTGTTTGTGTGTGTGGAGCTGCATGAGTATATAAGAGAGCTGTTGGTGTATGTAAGAAAGCTGTGTACAAGTATGTAGCAAAACAGTGCGTGTATGTAACAGAGGTGTGAGTGCATACTTCAAAGCTGTAGAAAAGCTATATGTGTTAGAACTGTGTTTGTGTATGGAGGAGAGTTGTGTGTGTATTTCGGAAAATTGCGTGTGTGATAGTAGTAGAGTTGTGTGTATGCAGGAGAGATGTGTGTATGTAGGAAAGAGGGTGGAAACTTATCAATGCTATAGGACCTATGCAAGAACCTAACATGATCAAATTTGACTCATGACAATACAGCTTTAAAAAATGCATTGGCAGCAATTGTACCGATCATCTACTTTCAATGAATTATCAGCAAATTGGTGAAAGTACACCTATTAAAAAAAAAATAACAGCCTCCTCCATATCCCCTCTAGCTGTCCTGTCCATCACCAAGATAGGTGCGTTTTCTGCCATTTTAGGTAGAAGTAATGTTCAACCAATTTGCTTCTAATTTAGACAAAGTAGTAGGAAAGTTTATCAAACAAACTCTACATATGAGCTCTATCTATTTTACAATACGTGTAATATGTATTCACAAAATGTCCATTTTCTATATGTGTGAACTTCACATCTTTTTTTTTTTTAGTAAGTTTTAGTGCATGATGAGGTGGTGTTTACCTATAGGATCCACCATCTCTTGGACTGGGCACCATTGATGGTATTTATTGGGCCCCACGTTCTTAAGTAAATCTCAATATTGCTTCAAAAAGGTAGCTATGCATATACAGTTTACAGACAGAATGTTAACATATTAAGCAAGAGTGTGACAACTTATCAGTGCTAAATGTGCCATAAAAAAAACCCAGCATGTAAAATTCTTAGCTTTGACAAGTGACAACATACCTGGCAAAATGCATTGTAAACCAAATGTAATTTTTAGCTGCAGTAAATTTTAGACAATCAAAATGATGTTAAAATGTGTGTGTTTCTTACAGTCTAGAGGCTGCTTATTCTGATGGAGGAAAACACTGACAGCATCCTTCATGATCACTGAAAGAACTGTTCTCCTTTCTCCTGCCCCACACTGATCTATCTGATCGGTGCAGTGCAGGGGAGAAAGTCACCAGGACTTGCACGGATGTTGCGCATCCTGTGTAGCTGAAAAAACTTCTGCAAGACTAGCCCTTGGACCTCTTTATGAAAAGAAGAACGACACTCCTGATATGTGAGGTGGCATGGATAGGGTCCCAATCAAACAAAGTTGTTGATTAGCCATTGAACCTTTCAGGTCATGTGATCAGTCACATTCCTGGAAGGAATTTCAAGATGTGGTAATGTATACGATGGATGAGTGTACATATATATATATATATATATATATATATATATATATAAGTGTTTGTGTGTGTGGAGCTGCATGAGTATATAAGAGAGCTGTTGGTGTATGTAAGAAAGCTGTGTACAAGTATGTAGCAAAACAGTGCGTGTATGTAACAGAGGTGTGAGTGCATACTTCAAAGCTGTAGAAAAGCTATATGTGTTAGAACTGTGTTTGTGTATGGAGGAGAGTTGTGTGTGTATTTCGGAAAATTGCGTGTGTGATAGTAGTAGAGTTGTGTGTATGCAGGAGAGATGTGTGTATGTAGGAAAGAGGGTGGAAACTTATCAATGCTATAGGACCTATGCAAGAACCTAACATGATCAAATTTGACTCATGACAATACAGCTTTAAAAAATGCATTGGCAGCAATTGTACCGATCATCTACTTTCAATGAATTATCAGCAAATTGGTGAAAGTACACCTATTAAAAAAAAAATAACAGCCTCCTCCATATCCCCTCTAGCTGTCCTGTCCATCACCAAGATAGGTGCGTTTTCTGCCATTTTAGGTAGAAGTAATGTTCAACCAATTTGCTTCTAATTTAGACAAAGTAGTAGGAAAGTTTATCAAACAAACTCTACATATGAGCTCTATCTATTTTACAATACGTGTAATATGTATTCACAAAATGTCCATTTTCTATATGTGTGAACTTCACATCTTTTTTTTTTTAGTAAGTTTTAGTGCATGATGAGGTGGTGTTTACCTATAGGATCCACCATCTCTTGGACTGGGCACCATTGATGGTATTTATTGGGCCCCACATTCTTAAGTAAATCTCAATATTGCTTCAAAAAGGTAGCTATGCATATACAGTTTACAGACAGAATGTTAACATATTAAGCAAGAGTGTGACAACTTATCAGTGCTAAATGTGCCATAAAAAAACCCAGCATGTAAAATTCTTAGCTTTGACAAGTGACAACATACCTGGCAAAATGCATTGTAAACCAAATGTAATTTTTAGCTGCAGTAAATTTTAGACAATCAAAATGATGTTAAAATGTGTGTGTTTCTTACAGTCTAGAGGCTGCTTATTCTGATGGAGGAAAACACTGACAGCATCCTTCATGATCACTGAAAGAACTGTTCTCCTTTCTCCTGCCCCACACTGATCTATCTGATCGGTGCAGTGCAGGGGACAAAGTCACCAGGACTTGCACGGATGTTGCGCATCCTGTGTAGCTGAAAAAACTTCTGCAAGACTAGCCCTTGGACCTCTTTATGAAAAGAAGAACGACACTCCTGATATGTGAGGTGGCATGGATAGGGTCCCAATCAAACAAAGTTGTTGATTAGCCATTGAACCTTTCAGGTCATGTGATCAGTCACATTCCTGGAAGGAATTTCAAGATGTGGTAATGTATACGATGGATGAGTGTACATATATATATATATATATATATATATATATAAGTGTTTGTGTGTGTGGAGCTGCATGAGTATATAAGAGAGCTGTTGGTGTATGTAAGAAAGCTGTGTACAAGTATGTAGCAAAACAGTGCGTGTATGTAACAGAGGTGTGAGTGCATACTTCAAAGCTGTAGAAAAGCTATATGTGTTAGAACTGTGTTTGTGTATGGAGGAGAGTTGTGTGTGTATTTCGGAAAATTGCGTGTGTGATAGTAGTAGGGTTGTGTGTATGCAGGAGAGATGTGTGTATGTAGGAAAGAGGGTGGAAACTTATCAATGCTATAGGACCTATGCAAGAACCTAACATGATCAAATTTGACTCATGACAATACAGCTTTAAAAAATGCATTGGCAGCAATTGTACCGATCATCTACTTTCAATGAATTATCAGCAAATTGGTGAAAGTACACCTATTAAAAAAAAAATAACAGCCTCCTCCATATCCCCTCTAGCTGTCCTGTCCATCACCAAGATAGGTGCGTTTTCTGCCATTTTAGGTAGAAGTAATGTTCAACCAATTTGCTTCTAATTTAGACAAAGTAGTAGGAAAGTTTATCAAACAAACTCTACATATGAGCTCTATCTATTTTACAATACGTGTAATATGTATTCACAAAATGTCCATTTTCTATATGTGTGAACTTCACATCTTTTTTTTTTTAGTAAGTTTTAGTGCATGATGAGGTGGTGTTTACCTATAGGATCCACCATCTCTTGGACTGGGCACCATTGATGGTATTTATTGGGCCCCACATTCTTAAGTAAATCTCAATATTGCTTCAAAAAGGTAGCTATGCATATACAGTTTACAGACAGAATGTTAACATATTAAGCAAGAGTGTGACAACTTATCAGTGCTAAATGTGCCATAAAAAAACCCAGCATGTAAAATTCTTAGCTTTGACAAGTGACAACATACCTGGCAAAATGCATTGTAAACCAAATGTAATTTTTAGCTGCAGTAAATTTTAGACAATCAAAATGATGTTAAAATGTGTGTGTTTCTTACAGTCTAGAGGCTGCTTATTCTGATGGAGGAAAACACTGACAGCATCCTTCATGATCACTGAAAGAACTGTTCTCCTTTCTCCTGCCCCACACTGATCTATCTGATCGGTGCAGTGCAGGGGACAAAGTCACCAGGACTTGCACGGATGTTGCGCATCCTGTGTAGCTGAAAAAACTTCTGCAAGACTAGCCCTTGGACCTCTTTATGAAAAGAAGAACGACACTCCTGATATGTGAGGTGGCATGGATAGGGTCCCAATCAAACAAAGTTGTTGATTAGCCATTGAACCTTTCAGGTCATGTGATCAGTCACATTCCTGGAAGGAATTTCAAGATGTGGTAATGTATACGATGGATGAGTGTACATATATATATATATATATATATATATATATTAAGTGTTTGTGTGTGTGGAGCTGCATGAGTATATAAGAGAGCTGTTGGTGTATGTAAGAAAGCTGTGTACAAGTATGTAGCAAAACAGTGCGTGTATGTAACAGAGGTGTGAGTGCATACTTCAAAGCTGTAGAAAAGCTATATGTGTTAGAACTGTGTTTGTGTATGGAGGAGAGTTGTGTGTGTATTTCGGAAAATTGCGTGTGTGATAGTAGTAGGGTTGTGTGTATGCAGGAGAGATGTGTGTATGTAGGAAAGAGGGTGGAAACTTATCAATGCTATAGGACCTATGCAAGAACCTAACATGATCAAATTTGACTCATGACAATACAGCTTTAAAAAATGCATTGGCAGCAATTGTACCGATCATCTACTTTCAATGAATTATCAGCAAATTGGTGAAAGTACACCTATTAAAAAAAAAATAACAGCCTCCTCCATATCCCCTCTAGCTGTCCTGTCCATCACCAAGATAGGTGCGTTTTCTGCCATTTTAGGTAGAAGTAATGTTCAACCAATTTGCTTCTAATTTAGACAAAGTAGTAGGAAAGTTTATCAAACAAACTCTACATATGAGCTCTATCTATTTTACAATACGTGTAATATGTATTCACAAAATGTCCATTTTCTATATGTGTGAACTTCACATCTTTTTTTTTTTTAGTAAGTTTTAGTGCATGATGAGGTGGTGTTTACCTATAGGATCCACCATCTCTTGGACTGGGCACCATTGATGGTATTTATTGGGCCCCACGTTCTTAAGTAAATCTCAATATTGCTTCAAAAAGGTAGCTATGCATATACAGTTTACAGACAGAATGTTAACATATTAAGCAAGAGTGTGACAACTTATCAGTGCTAAATGTGCCATAAAAAAAACCCAGCATGTAAAATTCTTAGCTTTGACAAGTGACAACATACCTGGCAAAATGCATTGTAAACCAAATGTAATTTTTAGCTGCAGTAAATTTTAGACAATCAAAATGATGTTAAAATGTGTGTGTTTCTTACAGTCTAGAGGCTGCTTATTCTGATGGAGGAAAACACTGACAGCATCCTTCATGATCACTGAAAGAACTGTTCTCCTTTCTCCTGCCCCACACTGATCTATCTGATCGGTGCAGTGCAGGGGAGAAAGTCACCAGGACTTGCACGGATGTTGCGCATCCTGTGTAGCTGAAAAAACTTCTGCAAGACTAGCCCTTGGACCTCTTTATGAAAAGAAGAACGACACTCCTGATATGTGAGGTGGCATGGATAGGGTCCCAATCAAACAAAGTTGTTGATTAGCCATTGAACCTTTCAGGTCATGTGATCAGTCACATTCCTGGAAGGAATTTCAAGATGTGGTAATGTATACGATGGATGAGTGTACATATATATATATATATATATATATATATAAGTGTTTGTGTGTGTGGAGCTGCATGAGTATATAAGAGAGCTGTTGGTGTATGTAAGAAAGCTGTGTACAAGTATGTAGCAAAACAGTGCGTGTATGTAACAGAGGTGTGAGTGCATACTTCAAAGCTGTAGAAAAGCTATATGTGTTAGAACTGTGTTTGTGTATGGAGGAGAGTTGTGTGTGTATTTCGGAAAATTGCGTGTGTGATAGTAGTAGAGTTGTGTGTATGCAGGAGAGATGTGTGTATGTAGGAAAGAGGGTGGAAACTTATCAATGCTATAGGACCTATGCAAGAACCTAACATGATCAAATTTGACTCATGACAATACAGCTTTAAAAAATGCATTGGCAGCAATTGTACCGATCATCTACTTTCAATGAATTATCAGCAAATTGGTGAAAGTACACCTATTAAAAAAAAAATAACAGCCTCCTCCATATCCCCTCTAGCTGTCCTGTCCATCACCAAGATAGGTGCGTTTTCTGCCATTTTAGGTAGAAGTAATGTTCAACCAATTTGCTTCTAATTTAGACAAAGTAGTAGGAAAGTTTATCAAACAAACTCTACATATGAGCTCTATCTATTTTACAATACGTGTAATATGTATTCACAAAATGTCCATTTTCTATATGTGTGAACTTCACATCTTTTTTTTTTTTTAGTAAGTTTTAGTGCATGATGAGGTGGTGTTTACCTATAGGATCCACCATCTCTTGGACTGGGCACCATTGATGGTATTTATTGGGCCCCACGTTCTTAAGTAAATCTCAATATTGCTTCAAAAAGGTAGCTATGCATATACAGTTTACAGACAGAATGTTAACATATTAAGCAAGAGTGTGACAACTTATCAGTGCTAAATGTGCCATAAAAAAAACCCAGCATGTAAAATTCTTAGCTTTGACAAGTGACAACATACCTGGCAAAATGCATTGTAAACCAAATGTAATTTTTAGCTGCAGTAAATTTTAGACAATCAAAATGATGTTAAAATGTGTGTGTTTCTTACAGTCTAGAGGCTGCTTATTCTGATGGAGGAAAACACTGACAGCATCCTTCATGATCACTGAAAGAACTGTTCTCCTTTCTCCTGCCCCACACTGATCTATCTGATCGGTGCAGTGCAGGGGAGAAAGTCACCAGGACTTGCACGGATGTTGCGCATCCTGTGTAGCTGAAAAAACTTCTGCAAGACTAGCCCTTGGACCTCTTTATGAAAAGAAGAACGACACTCCTGATATGTGAGGTGGCATGGATAGGGTCCCAATCAAACAAAGTTGTTGATTAGCCATTGAACCTTTCAGGTCATGTGATCAGTCACATTCCTGGAAGGAATTTCAAGATGTGGTAATGTATACGATGGATGAGTGTACATATATATATATATATATATATATATAAGTGTTTGTGTGTGTGGAGCTGCATGAGTATATAAGAGAGCTGTTGGTGTATGTAAGAAAGCTGTGTACAAGTATGTAGCAAAACAGTGCGTGTATGTAACAGAGGTGTGAGTGCATACTTCAAAGCTGTAGAAAAGCTATATGTGTTAGAACTGTGTTTGTGTATGGAGGAGAGTTGTGTGTGTATTTCGGAAAATTGCGTGTGTGATAGTAGTAGAGTTGTGTGTATGCAGGAGAGATGTGTGTATGTAGGAAAGAGGGTGGAAACTTATCAATGCTATAGGACCTATGCAAGAACCTAACATGATCAAATTTGACTCATGACAATACAGCTTTAAAAAATGCATTGGCAGCAATTGTACCGATCATCTACTTTCAATGAATTATCAGCAAATTGGTGAAAGTACACCTATTAAAAAAAAAATAACAGCCTCCTCCATATCCCCTCTAGCTGTCCTGTCCATCACCAAGATAGGTGCGTTTTCTGCCATTTTAGGTAGAAGTAATGTTCAACCAATTTGCTTCTAATTTAGACAAAGTAGTAGGAAAGTTTATCAAACAAACTCTACATATGAGCTCTATCTATTTTACAATACGTGTAATATGTATTCACAAAATGTCCATTTTCTATATGTGTGAACTTCACATCTTTTTTTTTTTAGTAAGTTTTAGTGCATGATGAGGTGGTGTTTACCTATAGGATCCACCATCTCTTGGACTGGGCACCATTGATGGTATTTATTGGGCCCCACATTCTTAAGTAAATCTCAATATTGCTTCAAAAAGGTAGCTATGCATATACAGTTTACAGACAGAATGTTAACATATTAAGCAAGAGTGTGACAACTTATCAGTGCTAAATGTGCCATAAAAAAACCCAGCATGTAAAATTCTTAGCTTTGACAAGTGACAACATACCTGGCAAAATGCATTGTAAACCAAATGTAATTTTTAGCTGCAGTAAATTTTAGACAATCAAAATGATGTTAAAATGTGTGTGTTTCTTACAGTCTAGAGGCTGCTTATTCTGATGGAGGAAAACACTGACAGCATCCTTCATGATCACTGAAAGAACTGTTCTCCTTTCTCCTGCCCCACACTGATCTATCTGATCGGTGCAGTGCAGGGGACAAAGTCACCAGGACTTGCACGGATGTTGCGCATCCTGTGTAGCTGAAAAAACTTCTGCAAGACTAGCCCTTGGACCTCTTTATGAAAAGAAGAACGACACTCCTGATATGTGAGGTGGCATGGATAGGGTCCCAATCAAACAAAGTTGTTGATTAGCCATTGAACCTTTCAGGTCATGTGATCAGTCACATTCCTGGAAGGAATTTCAAGATGTGGTAATGTATACGATGGATGAGTGTACATATATATATATATATATATATATATATAAGTGTTTGTGTGTGTGGAGCTGCATGAGTATATAAGAGAGCTGTTGGTGTATGTAAGAAAGCTGTGTATAAGTATGTAGCAAAACAGTGCGTGTATGTAACAGAGGTGTGAGTGCATACTTCAAAGCTGTAGAAAAGCTATATGTGTTAGAACTGTGTTTGTGTATGGAGGAGAGTTGTGTGTGTATTTCGGAAAATTGCGTGTGTGATAGTAGTAGAGTTGTGTGTATGCAGGAGAGATGTGTGTATGTAGGAAAGAGGGTGGAAACTTATCAATGCTATAGGACCTATGCAAGAACCTAACATGATCAAATTTGACTCATGACAATACAGCTTTAAAAAATGCATTGGCAGCAATTGTACCGATCATCTACTTTCAATGAATTATCAGCAAATTGGTGAAAGTACACCTATTAAAAAAAAAATAACAGCCTCCTCCATATCCCCTCTAGCTGTCCTGTCCATCACCAAGATAGGTGCGTTTTCTGCCATTTTAGGTAGAAGTAATGTTCAACCAATTTGCTTCTAATTTAGACAAAGTAGTAGGAAAGTTTATCAAACAAACTCTACATATGAGCTCTATCTATTTTACAATACGTGTAATATGTATTCACAAAATGTCCATTTTCTATATGTGTGAACTTCACATCTTTTTTTTTTTTAGTAAGTTTTAGTGCATGATGAGGTGGTGTTTACCTATAGGATCCACCATCTCTTGGACTGGGCACCATTGATGGTATTTATTGGGCCCCACATTCTTAAGTAAATCTCAATATTGCTTCAAAAAGGTAGCTATGCATATACAGTTTACAGACAGAATGTTAACATATTAAGCAAGAGTGTGACAACTTATCAGTGCTAAATGTGCCATAAAAAAACCCAGCATGTAAAATTCTTAGCTTTGACAAGTGACAACATACCTGGCAAAATGCATTGTAAACCAAATGTAATTTTTAGCTGCAGTAAATTTTAGACAATCAAAATGATGTTAAAATGTGTGTGTTTCTTACAGTCTAGAGGCTGCTTATTCTGATGGAGGAAAACACTGACA